>NW_028187177.1:208015-282513 GCF_003343005.1 Rhea americana | reverse complement strand
GTATCTCAAATGCCAAAAAAAAAAAAAAAAAAAAAAAAAAAAACACAACACACAACTTAGTGGTTTTGAGAACAGCTCTTACTACCTAGTGACTCTGCAGGAATACACTACTCCATCCTTCCATTCAGTTTGGAAACTCTTGCTCCAAACCAAAGAACAGAATACATTTTTATTCATCATGTGGATGCAATAACTTCCTTAGATAGTACCCTGACCCTAGACATAGGAAGGGGAAAACCCCACACCACAGAAACTTTCCAGAAGTACAGGCATTACTTTTGGGCAGCAATTTGAAGAGGTATTAATTTAAAATTAGAAATTACTAAAACAGTCAACTGAAAGAAACCTATTCTGGCCAGCTCTTTGCTTTCATGAGAATAAAAGGGTTACAACAGAAACTTGATCAGGAACATTTCATTTACACCAAACCTGTTGTTCTCAGAGGCAGTGTGCAATAATCTTTTTTTTTTTTTTTAACCTTCAAGTGAGTTTTCCTTAAAATGTCATTTCTGATAGTTATGTAGACTTCCACAGAGCATTTATATATATGTGTGTGTGTGTGTGTGTGTGTATATATACACACACATACAAAAACTTTAAATCAGAGGGGACAAGTAAATCATCTCACTACACTACCTGTATGCCACCGGTTATTTACACTGCTCTCTCCAGAAGGAGCCTGTTAACTTGGATCAAGGATCCTCCAGGTAGGGAAGAAAAAAAAAAAGAAAAAAGAAAAGAAAACACACAATCAGTTCAGCTATTTGCAAAGAAAAGCCTCCCAAGTAAGCACGTGCTTCCTACAGGAAAGGGAACACAGAAACACTCTGCTGTACCGACGAAAACTGAAGTCTTACCACAGACGCCACTGCAGACAGTGGAGCTCGGTTGGTCACTAACCAATGATTGCCCCAGGGAATAACGCAGATTCCCTGTCAAGGCATGCAGCTAAATGTCTCCGCAAGAAATTGTTCAGCAATACAATTAGCAGATAATGTAACCAGACATGCCTCATGGAAATGAATGGCTTAAACTCCAAGCTAATCAGTGCCTAAAGTGATTGTTACTGGTAACATCTCACATAAGCTTAAACCACCACAGTTCTGCAAAACCAACCTAGAGCTACAGGGACATTCACACTGAACACAGGGTGAACACAGCTGAACGATACAGGCAGAAAGAGAAGCACTGCACATCTGTAATTCAGTATTTGTTATTCAAGYCATCCTTGTATTGTTATTCAAACAATTCTTATTAAGAAGTTATGGATAATTTGTTTTTATCAGCCCCACCAAGTCAACAGTGGCTGGGGCAGGTGAGGTGAAACCAAGCTGCAGAAACCACATGTGGACTGTCAGAGGAAGGTACTTGTCTGTTGACCACCTAGACACACACACGCTCTGTGCACTGAGTGCCTGAAGACACAYGGTGTGAACAGGCCTTCAGGCACCAAACCTGCACACATGCATAATTTTGCACGAGTGAATAGTTTCAACAACTCTGGTGTTTGCAAAAGAATTGAAACATTAAGAATTCAAGCAAACTGACTATCCTACTTCCCCATCAAAACAGCACAAGCACATGTCATCACTCATCTCTTCTGTTACAAACGCTAAATTATCCTTCAGTGGTTATAAAAACAAGGACCAGCAATCCAAGGAGAGCAAGAGGGTAAGTAAGTGTCAAAGACAGTATAACTTAAATGAAAGCCATAATTGGAATTTAAATGCCTCCAATTTCATATGAAAAACTTCTTACAGTAGTCAACAGGCATCATGTACCTGCAAATTTACAATCTGCTACATTACCCAGCAGGAATATCACTGAAACCAAGTACTGCAAGACACACTCCAAAATGCCAATGTGCAGGTTAAGTCTCTGAAAGATTTACCTCTGTACAAAAAAAAGAAAAAAGAGAGAGAGAGAGAGAGAGATTTTTAAAACCAGAAATGGGCTAGTAAAATTAACCAAGGATGAAGAGAGACTTAAATAGCTCTTTCTTCTAAAGCCAATGGCAAAARTCAAACCAATTAGAAGCACGATCGGAGCTAGTTTTAGTTGACTGCTAGCACCTCAGGCAAAAATACTGCTGAAGCAGAGCTGCCCTTGGTTTCTAATTTAGCTGTCAGTAGGAAGAGGCTAGAAGAGATAGAGAAATACATTATAAGTAATAGAAGCAAAGACAAGAGTTTGAGCCGTACTGGGCACATGGTTTCCACCAACTTCTCATGCCAAGTCTGGACTGAAGCAAGAATAAAACTAAGAGGAAGAAAGAAAAACTAAGGCAAGAGAAGTGCACAGACACACATGAAATAGACTTTTCTAAAAAAAAGATATATATATTTAGAGCCATGTGTTCTCAGGAAAAGTCATTTCAATAGCACRTGACAAATTCCTTGCACTGACTGTTGCAGATGGATATTTCCTGGAGAGTGAATCCTCTCACTTAACCTAGCAGCACAGGAGTTTGATGCTGCATGTTCTCAGACAGGAATATCTCATTATACTGGTTAAGTGCTACAACAAGCTTCAAGCAACAAGTCTACCAAGGACACCTTGTCCATCCATATACCATCTGCAGCCCTTTGTTACAGAGCTGTATCAGCTGGCTTCATCTAGGACAATAACACAGTCAATGTGACAAGAGCAATATTTGCAAGAGTTCAGAGGACAGAAATGCAATAGCTACATCAACACCAAGAGATTAACTCTGCCCAAGGCAACACGTTTGTTTTACAAGACACCTTGCAAAAAAGGCAGTGTGCCAGTCGCATTGACAGTCTGGCTACATCAGCAACAAGGCACTTCACTAGCCAGGCCAACCATTAAGCAACATCAACACAGAAAACATACAGCAGGATGCTGCTCTGGATGTCCCCAAAAGGAATATACCACCTAAGAACAATCCATATCTGGTCAACACCAGCCAGGACACCAGCCAAGCTAGCTAGAGCTAAACTAACCCAGAGACACTGAGCTCCAGAGCTCAAGTCAACCAACCCAAGGAGATAACCCACTCCATTTCTGCAGCTGGATTCATAAAATTCTGGACTAAAAACTAAACAATCAAGTAAGATGAGTYTTTCAATGCAAAATCTTTCAGCACACCACTCCCCTCTCGTTCAAGGACACAGATGTTATGAATACACTAAGCAAATTAATAAACAATTACAGTAATTGGATATAAAAATAAGACAACTTACAAAAAAGTTCAAGGTGTAATCTTCTTCCAGTTAGTCATAAAAAATACAGCAGTCCAAATAAACACCACAATAGAACAAAAACTGAAAATAAGATTCAACAATGCTGCTTTTTTATCAGCTCTTCCTCCGGGTCTGACAGGCAAGCGCTTGCAGCAAATGATACCTACCATCCTTCGCAATTCTGAATCACAGAATTCAGTCTGCTACAGTTAGCCTGCAGCTTGAGCAAAGACTGTATTCTTCTTAGGAGGAAGGGCAAGGGCAGGAAGCTACTGCTCCTCATGACAAACAGKGAGCCCAGGGTCCTTTACAGTGCGAGTCACCTCTCTGCCCACAGCCACGTTTCGAGACACCACAGGTCCAACCACTCACCCACCTGGGGGATGCAGGAGGAACYTTTCTTTGCAGAAAGGACTGCCAAGGTGCACTTTTTGCAGCAGCTTCCAGGCTTTAGGCAGATCAAAAACAGGTCCTCATGATTTACAAGGCCATTACAGGAGTAGAGGAGGGATTTAAAAGTTTGTCTTTCCATCTCAGCTCACAGCTGACATCCCATAGAGGTGGAGAAACTGAAAAAGGGACCAGTTCCCAGAGGTAGTCAAAATGCAGGAAATAACTAGGGAACCTGGCAGCCCGCTGAGAGGTGAACAACTGAGTTATTGCAGATAGGGACACCCTTCATATGTGCCCTTAACCTCTCCTCCAGAAGGCAAGGGGACCCCRTTCCCACAGCACAGGCTAAAGAGACCAACCCAAGCAGCAGCAAAGAGGAGTGCTTAACACCACTGCACCTCCTAAAGGCCACTTGCTGCAAAAGATGAAAACCTGGCTGCTACATTAAAAAAAAAATAAATAAATCTAATAAAGTTTGTCTCCTATTTTAAGATCTGTCCCATGCCTTTCTCATTTGCCTGTATGTCCTGACCAATTAGCTGACGTCAAAGCCTTGTCACACACAGTTTTAATTGATTTACTCAAGTCAATGAGCAAGGAATAATTACATTTTGGAAAATAATGCTGGGCAGACTAGGGCAGCCCGCTTTGCTGTCATGAGACTTGAGTTCAAAACAAAGGCAGATCTGGATTCATCCCACTGTTCAGTTTAAGCTTCAGRATGCCCAGTGCTGGGTCTAATCATCAGCCAACACACAGATTCTTTCATATCAGTGCAGTATTAAGCCTATAAGCGCAATCATGTTCCTTGTAAAGATGCTATTTATCTGGCAATAAACTTACACTAATCAAAGTAATATTAGTTTCAAATTTATAAAGCATGACCCATTCCCTTTGGTGTAGCACATTCCAAATCTGAATAGTGAATAGAAAATTCTCATAAAACCCTAACCATTTCATACTTCCTGGAGGTATCAGATAAACAGGCAGTGGCATCAGTTTTTGACCCCACTAAAAAGATTCTGTATTCCCACCATACATATCAAGGYACTAATCATCCTTTAAGACCTTCAAGTCAATAATCCTTATGCTTGTGAATAAAGGTAAAGCATGAATAAAGGAAAGAGAAAGATGAAGAAAGCTGTTGATAGACTTGCTCACTTTYGATATCGTAAATCTCCAAACCAAGTTTTGACATACAGACTAGCCATAACATAACAGAACTGGAGAAGCAGCAGAAAATCAGCAGCTGCCTCTGAAGCCACCCAGCACACACTAAAATTTCATGCCACAGTTTCAGCTGCAGTATCTTCTAGCAATCTCTGAAAAATTAAACATAGGGTTCTGCCACRTTTTCCTCACTGACAGGGTTTTCTGCTGACTTGCAAGATCAGAGCCCAGGAACCAAATCATATCTTATGTGCTGCATTCTGCATCAATATCACTGGAATTACTACGGCAGTTAGTCCTACACACACACACACCACACTGCAGAATCAAGTCGCAATACAGAACTTATGATTTATTTTAAAATAAACCTGCAGAAAGGTAGAATACAACATGGACTCAACATAACTGTAGTATTTTTCTTAAACAAAAAAAAAATAATTAAAATACTCGTCCTCCCTTCATCACAACAGTGGCCAACACCACAAAACGCTAAGCRTATCACACTCCAGCTAAGGGTATTATTTATCATGATGAATACTGTGCAAACTGTGGTTTAGTAAACCTGACAAGACAATGCTGGTTTGAATTCTATTCTTCATAAGCTGTCAGCCAAATAGAGATTAGTAAAGGCTCTTACCTGTAGAGCTATTCAAAAACATGCCCCATGTGCACTGATACTTCAMAACAGTAACAAAAGAGACTGCAAAAAGGAAGCCACAGTAATTAAAAATAAAGACTACAGACTATAGTAATTGTTTCACAGTAAGTGTCATAATTTGATGATGAATTAATAGCAACAWTTCTAACAACTTTATGGAAGTAATTCATTGCCTTCCCCTCAGTGATGGGGATACTACCTTGACAAACAGCTCATCGATACATGTTTGAGTGAGCGGGATGAAAGTGTACTGTGTTCTGTTGGTTTCTTTTACAAATCCTTTGTCACTCACTCGGTCTCTCTCATACAGAGAATCGCTCCTTCTGAAATACATTTAATGCAAGAACTTGCAACAGTGGGAACATGACATGACAGGAATGTGATGTTCACCGATACAGGGCCCAACCCTGAGTGCTAAGTGGTTTCAAGTAGAGATGCTCAGCACCTTTTGCAGGACTGATTTTCAGTGTTTTTTACAATGTTTAGGCTRTCAAATCAGTGTGCTTTTACTACAGCCTGATATTCTCCTTATTGCAGAGCGCTTCTAAGACAGGGCTGTTTGGGATTCTYTTCCTTCAGTACTATTAGAGAACTCTGTTTATGCCATTAGAAAACACAGAAGYGCCTAAATTTTCTTTCAGGCTGCTTTATCTGTGAAACCGAGATTTGGCATCAATTTCCAAATAATTACATCTGATAATCAAGTCTTAATCACCTTACACAAGGAAAGTCTTGAAAGTAGAAGCACATGCTTCAAATTCAACGGAAATTTGTGYGTACCAGGCTACATACTACCTGCAACACATCAGTAAATTTATCTATCTACCCTCTCTATAATAGTCCCCTACCTTTCAAATCAAGGAGGACTTCCAAACTGCACTTTTGAGTGTCACAAGGTTCATCAATGATGGTAAAGCAYACTGGCTTTCACAGTACTGGTTGTGAAGGCTGATGTTTGTCTCAAACTGGTGCAATCCCAGGAAAATGGTTCTGCCTTTTTTTTTTTTAAATGATAAATGGAGAGTTGGACTCTGGGAAACTCAAGCATAGAAAGACCATGATTTGAAGACTTTATTTAAACAAGTAGTTTCATGCTTATGCRTTTGAATCAATTCATGCAGGACAGATTTTAACAAGCACTACAAAAACACTTCAATATACTGAACTCTGGAGATCATTAAAAAACTCGGACTAGATGATAGAAGCTTTTTAAATTCTTGAGCTCTGAATGACTGGACAGCTGCTCCACACTGAGCTGGGTCTCCATTCTTGATTTCAGAAATTACTATTATTTTAATCTGTAAACACAGTTCTACCTCTTAATGAGAAGTTCAGCCTCTCCCTGCCACTTTCCAGTTTGGGTGCTTTCCTGACAAATCACAAAACATGTAACTGGTAAAAAGCTACCTAGGCAATCAACTCCATGACTGCCTCAGCTAATCCTGCATACAAAGATATTTCTCTTTGTGCACACAATATTCACRACAGCTTCAGTGGCTTAAACACCAACTGCTCTGCCTGCTCCCACCGACAGTAATGGCAATCCTGTACCTTTGGTCCTCTTGTAAAAAGCCCCAGAGTCTCAGCAAATTTGTAAGCTTCTTTTCCTCCTTGCACCTCCCCAGCTGCATCACAAGATTCATCCTTACCTTGAACCTGGCTCCACTAAGACCCTTTCCACTGATCACTTCCTGCCTGAGCCACCCCCATAACTTTTTATGGTCTTCATAAATCCATACTCCATAGTGAGGAAATGCAGTAGTCAGGCTATTATTACACTCCCGGAAGCAATGATAAATTATGCCCATAATCTTCCCTCTTCCATTACATTTTTCAGCCTCCTCATGCTCTCCAGAGCCTTTTCAAAGCTAATTTTCTGACATTGAAAGTTCTCTGGTATTTGTTTTCTCCTACCACTCCATCATGCTTTCTCCCGCTTGCATTCTAATCTCAGCGTCTTATTCCCTCTGCAAATCTCAAAGCAATTGAAAGTTCCTCCTTCACCGTATAATATGCAGTGAAATAGAAGCAACACACTTTCAGGCCTAACAGTACATATTAACAAAACCTCACTATCTCACTACAAAATTTCCTGCCATCCTCCAAATCACTCACTCACTCATATTTCTGCTTAGTTCATCTTTTTTTTTTTTTTTAAAAAAATGTAATATTCTAAAATCTATTCCCAGCATTGATCAGAAAAAAAATTAGGTACTCTGAGCATTCTCAGAAGTCTTGCATAAACAGGTCTCTACTAGAGGGAATTCTCAAAGTGAAACAAGGACAGAAATGGAAAACTTGGCAAGTTTTTTCCTCAAAATAATTCTGATGCACTCCTTTGTCCTGAGTAGCTCTAAAGATGTTTTGCTTATATCTCAGTGAGGGGGAACAAGCAAGTGTCTGAACTCCGCAGTTGTCATGAAGCAGAATGGACATTTCAGGAGCTCTGCATAGTCCCACTTTCTCACACCTTTCTATCATCAAGTTAAGCGATCTAAACATCTGCTAATTGCACTGCCCCAAAAGGTACCGTTTTACCTTCCTCCAATCTTTTAGGTTGTCTCCTTTCTGTTGCTACCTTAACATCCACAAAGCTTTCATTCCTTCTCATCTCCTAGTATTTCAGTATCTCATATGAAAGAGAAGTATTTAAAYCCATCTGTTACTCCCAGTGCCTCAGAAATCGCTTGATACAAACTCCTCCCAAGGACAAATTTGAAAATTGGTTTCTGCACTGACACTTGGTTAAAAATCCACAGAAACCAAAAATGCAGCTGCCAAAACGCACCTGTCTGCCTTATGGGCCTCCAGAAGCACCTGCCCCTAGCCAGGAGACGCTCTGAAGCCAGAGGAGGAACAGAAAACAGGTCACATCTCATTCCAAAAACTCTGCTCCTAGGACTGTCATTATCTTTCTGCCTTTCAAATAGAYGATCAAGAGACCTTGTATTTAATCCCTTTTGACTTATTTCTCTTTCACATTAATTCCGTTTTACCAACTCCCGCTAAAATAAAGAGCGTCGCTCACTCTTTATAAAGCAATGAAGGGAGGTGAGGGAAAGGGGGGGGAAAGAAGGGCAGCAGATGAAACCCCTTCCACTTCTCCTTGCCCGATTGCTTGAAAACAGTCAGCTATTTTTGGCAGGCTCTGAACATTCAGTCACTAGTATGCAAGATGAGACGCAAACATAGTTGCTAAAGTAGAGCACATTACAAATAAAACTGCACTGATTATACATCAGTGTGATTGCAGAGACCTTCCTCCCGTCTGCAGTCAGAAGGAATATACTTCAGCTTCAAGGAGCACCTGCACTACACAGTGGTCTCACACAATTACCAATAATCCCCTCCCCTCCCTCAAAAACGCACACACCTATAATTCSCACCACTACAACTTCCCAAAATACCACATCTTTAGTGCACTAGACAGACTTTCATGGTTCAAGGATTTCAGTCCTCTTCCCCACAAGAAGTGACAGTGTCTTGCAGTGGCAATTGGGCCCATCACAGTTTATCCTCTTGCAGCCCTCGGAAGAACAAAATGCAAGTGACAGTGGTTCAGATTGCTGAGTATAATTAAAATTTTAAAAACCCACACATTTTCAAGGTAGGATTCTAGCAGAGCTTGGGCAAACTGAGAATATGAGCAACGTAAAAAATTTCTATGCCTATCAAATAAAAGCTAGCTGTATGGAAACTCCTRGCTGATGTAAAAACCAAAGAAAATACATTTCCATTCAAGCTCTTTAAAAGCATTTCTGCAAAGTGTAGGAATAAGTCCTACAAGGCACAGGARTAAGTCAAACTACTCAAGTACTGTAGTACCAGTGAACTGCATACAGAGGTGAGGTAAAAAAAGGTGCCTGACACCTCCTTAGCTTTTGGCAACTAGTGAAATAAATCTGAAAAAAACAAAATYACCAGAAAGCTCTCTCCCCATTTACATCTGCTGGGCAGATAACAGCATTCACAGCAGAATAAATATTCCTGAGAAAACTTACAATTCTGAAGCACAGTTTGACTGAGATCTGAGTAGATAACATGCTGTAGATCATTTAAAGTTTATTCTATAACATTCATTTCTTTCACCAACTGTCTACTTCCTTTCCTGCTAAGCTCCATTTTTTTTCTATTTTATCTTTCTTATTTGTGCAAAAAAGTCCTGCGTATTTCCCCTTGATTTAATGTAAATCAGAATTATTTTAAATTTCAGAAAAAGTCACCTCCAACATAATGGGAGCATTCTGAGGATACAATACGTAAAATGAACAAAAAACCAATCAGATTTCTGCTAATTACTTATTGACCAACTGGACTTGCAAATACATCAGATAGAGGGAGGCAAGAGGGAACAGCTTTGTAATTCCTAGGCTTTTATAATTAGAGCAAGCATACAAATAAAGTCTAGATAAACCTGCTGGGAGTTCCCAATCATCTCCCTCTTCCACCTACACAGCTCAACTCCCAGGTGAAACTGCTGACATAAATGCAAGGGAACTTTCCAAGTGAAAGACAGAATTTTCTACTTTGTTCTCTTCACCCTTTCTATTAAGAAGTGCAATTAGCAGATTACTACTATCATCTGAAGTTGCAACAGAGCAATAAAGCCATCTTTCACTACCAAAAYATAATACAAATATTTACCTTTTTGGTACAATGGTTTAAGGGGATGGAGGACAAAGAAAAAAATGATCAGAGATGCTGGCATCATTGCTGATGATCTCTACTCTACATCCACATCTCTGCCAGCTTTGGGCATTGGAGCTTACACAAATGGGGACAGAGGACTTCTGAGCAGCACAGCAATGGCACTGGACTGCCCAGGCTGCACCTGTGAATGACACACAGAGGTGAAACTGCTGCTTTGCGAAAGCTAGCAGAGGCCCATGGGCCACTTACACGTTCAGCCCTGGATACACGGTACATAAATTCAGCCTGACCTCCACCAAGAAAGGGATTTGTCCTAGATCAGGTGGTAACTAAAAGCACATGTACCAAAAATACTAAGCATTGTTCAAACACTATTCTCAAAGCAACAAATGGAGCCTTATATAAACGCTGCCAAGCCTTAGCTGGAAGCACCTAGCAGTTCCTTGGGCTGCAGGAGAGAGATCTCTATAGAACACCTTGGTTTTGGCTCCAACCACAGCCGCAGGTAGGTGCTTCAGAAGCAGGYGTGCATAATGCAACGCAGACCACAAACAGGGCGATGCCACTGCTACTGCAGGAGTCTCCCCCTCCTTCCTGCCTCCATCCAGTCCCTCCGCTCCCCTCCACCTCGGCAATGCTCTAATTACTTAAAGGACAGAAAAAGCCTTCAGTCCCTGCCAACCCTTTCTTCCCTCGGCAGTGACCTTGCCTCACCCATCACTCTCACAAAACTAATTAAAGTGGAGAACACAGTCTCACTTCACACTCACTTCTCGAAAAGCCCTGAATTGTTACCTGCCCAAGGGTACGAGTCAAATTATTTTCACCTTAGCTTCTCCCGGCAAAACAATACAAATACTGAGCAAGCAGCCAGACCTGACGTCTCAAGGAAGCCCTTTGCATAAGCGACCACAAAAATAATTGCAAGTAACACACTCCTTTAGCCTTTCCTTTTTAAACATTTTCTTTCTATGRAAGCTTAGACAAGATGTGGGTTTGGGGAAAGTGGGCTATTTCATTAGGCCAACAAAAACAGCCAGGGAAAAAAGACATTTGCAGCACACAACCCCTCAAGGCATGCTCGACTAAAAGGGGTCCAAACAGCTAGGAAAGTTTCAGTCCAACAAAAGAGATCTGGATCCCCAAGAGCACCCACTGCTGTACAAAACTCAAGTACCTCTCAACTCAATAACACCAACAGAGCAATTCCTCACCAATGCAAGCTAACTTCTGTACACAAAGATCCTGGTCTGAAAATATTTAGTTGTAGTCCTCCAATACGGGAAATGTGACTTCCCAGATTTACAGATGCTCTGTCTGTACACAGGATTGACCATACACAAATTTAGAGGACTTCATAAAAGTACACATTCGAGGCTTGCTGGATGGAGACTGAGGATCAGGATTTGCCACAGCTCTGCCCCAAAAAAGCGAGCAGTTCACGAACTCCGGACAGTCCCTGCTTCTAAAACACACCAGAGCAGTAACATGCAATGAGGAGAAGAGGAAGAAAGTTAATATTCATTTGACCTAAAACTGTCCTTCAGCATAAAGTTCCCCAAGCATAGGGGTAAGACCAATGCCTTGCAAGAAAGCATAGTAAAAATGGCACAAATACATGTAATGACAATTCTCCAGCATAYTGTGGGTGGCCACAGTCCAGAGATACCAGAAGCCTGACCCATACTAATTTTAATGCGTCTGCTGTGGCTGCTAGTACTCATCCCCTCGCAGCCCCCTGCAATGCTCTGTGGGGCTACTTATCTCCCAAGCTTCATTTGCCTGGGAGATTTCCTTTGAAAGTGGGATTTACCAATCTGCCAAGAAGCAACTATTGTTTTAAGACTTATTCCAGAAGCAAAAATATCCCCAAAAAACTATCCTTTGCTACCTTCCATACAATGAGTTCTTTGCCATAGATGACAGACTATATGAAAACTGACATTACAAGTCTCAAAGTTTGAAGCTTGTGTCTAAAAACATTGACTTACCACAGGCTTCCTGAAATATAGCTGAAAAATATTACAGAGCTTCAGCAAGAACATGCTGGCACCTTGATCTCAAAGACCACTTCCATTTTTTTAATTACTGATATTCTCAACAGACATCAGGGACCACCACCTTGAGATTTAGAGGGAACAGCGATACCTTTTGTAAAGGGTTACTGTAGTTTGTGGAAGCCAAAGCAGTGAGAAAGTGAGTAATAGCAGGAGTCAGTCACTGTAAATATCCCAAGCACGGACACATTAACAACCACCCACTAATCAGAGGCAATGCCAGAGGCAGCTCCCACTGGTGTCAATGGGAATTTTGAATGGAGCAGGACCTCAGCCAAGAAATAAGTGTCTGTTGTAACCTGCAGTGTTAATATCCAGGATGATCAAGGGGGCTGAGCCTCAAATTTTGGCTGTGGATTTCCAGTGGGCGATGCAGGCATCTATTCAAATTGGATTTGCAGCCTCAAAATTCAGACAGGAGGAACAGATTTCCTCCATTTATAATATGAAATAAAAACAGAGTTTAACTACTCATTTTTCAATGGCATTAAATGTCTGCAATACAAACAGCCTCTGATGCTTAAGTCAGTAGCACCAACTGATCATAAGACCTAACCTATTGCCAGCAAACATCTGCCCAAGCAGAGAATCAACTTCACATGTCCAACTGCTATTGCTGATAAAATCTGCCAGGGTTTTATTTTTGGGGACACCAAAAAACGCCTGGCACTCAAACTTCTGGTAACAAGACACAGGAACTCCCTGCCTTACACCTGAGCCGGCCCTGCAGCAGAGACATGCTAGCACCAGCATTCCCTGCCCCCTTCTCACACCCTCCAGCACCTGCTGCCAATTTTGCTTCGGTGGACACAGCCCAAGACATGGTCAGCTTACATGTCGCCTCTACACTGCTCTTCTTCAGTCCCTGAAGTAAGTTTCTTTCTCGTGATTCAGTACTATAGAAATACCACTGTTGAGATCAGCTTCTTTATTTTTGTCAGCTTTTCTATAGAGCTTTCAATCATAAGCTGCATTATACTATATTCTTACAAAGCCAGGAAAAGCAGTAATAGATACCTCAAAGTTTTGACTTCTATTTTTCCTGCCTGGTGCTTTCTTTAAGGGCTTTTTCTGCTGTCACTAAATTAGACTAATACCTATACTTGCAAAGTCTTCACCCTTACTGTCACTATTTCAAAACATYCTTCTCAGATTAGAGCTTTCAGCTTTGAAAATACTCCTCCGATTTTGCTTGCTGGAGAATGTCACTGCTTCCGGCTGGGTTATCTGACTTGTGCGTGAAGCGACCAAGCTTCCTCGCAGAGAGCAACAGGACAGGAACAGGTCTCCTGCATCTATCACCACATGGGATGCCAGCAATACATTAAACAGGTAAAAAGCAAAACAAATATAGAAGAATCCACTGCTGTTATTTASTTTTGGATTCTCTCCTATGCCCCTTGACTTTCCTTTGCACATCAACATGCAGCCTAGGGCAAGGGTTGATACTACCCCAAACAGAACAAGACTTTTCCTAGGTAACTCTCAGGGACATTGGATACATCATCCTCAAAGCGTAGAGTGAAAGTTTTTCGAGTGAGAATTAGGCAAAGTCACTTGCTTTGCCTCACACGCAGCTCCTCCGTGCACCAGAAAGAATCCATCTGCCAGGAACAAGGACATATCCTGGGACGTTCCTTGAACACTTAACAGCTCCTCTCCAGCAGAGGTTGGCTATCGATGACAGCCACAGGACACTGAGCCCGCTGGACAGCAGTGTGGCCAGCCTGCTCCCGTGAGACAGCTCAGGGCAGACCTGGGCTTACAGCACCCTGCAGCTCTCAGAGTGAGATGCTGCAAGTCTTACATATAGTCACAATTATTGCAGCATTTTGCAGAAAGAAGAGCTGCACACCTCTAGTTTCATTATGTTGATTCATAGGGTTTATTTAGGCTGGAATACTTAATTTTTAAACATCCACAGCCAGCTTTAAGAGCCACCAAGTTCTGCACAGAACAGTCATAACCAGGATTTCTAGGCAGGACTTGTAAATGCAGTCCACAAAAACACCTGAATGCAAGCAGTTGCTTCCCTCTTTGGCTTAAGAAAATGTGTCAAGAGAAGTATTCCCTTAAAAAATAGATTTTGGTACTTGTGTTTCATCTGTGCAACTCTACTGAAGCCAGCAGGGCTTTACAAAAGAGGATAATGGACAATTTGACTGAAAATTTCCATCACAACACAGTTACTACCTGCATGGGATCATGCTGCTTCCTACCAAGATCCACAGCTTCTCAGGATTCTGTGCAAACCAGGCTTTTCTACACAAACCCACCCACAAGCTGCTTGTTGAAAGTATCATTCAACATATTACTTAAAGGAGCTWTTCCTATTAGGAATAAATCTGGCCCTCACAAAGTTCTGTAGAAAACACCGCAGAAAAGTCTCATCATGAGCACGAGCCCTTGATACGTAACATTAGGAGTAAGAAAGGCTGATGCTACCCTTACTAAGCAAGCAAGTGACATATATTATGCAAAACAGCCATAAGAGAGCTTCGTTTACAGCAGGTGTTAAAATTGCAGCATGTATCTCACAGAATGTGAGGTACAGGAAAGCATGACTGCGATAAGCTACCAGCACGCGATACCCAACTGCATTATTCTTCCAAAGAGYAGTTAACTAACCAAAACCACACAGGACAGAAACATGCCCAGTGCCACAGGACAGCTACAGAAGCAGGCAGAAAGTGAGAGCCTACACCTTCCAGAGGAAGCACTGTTTCAGCACACAAAAATAAAACAGCCTGTTTTCACAAGGACTTGATCAAAAATAAAAAATCCGTTCCCAGACTGTAACCGTTCCTCACTTTCCTACAGCAGTACCGAACCACCGCACACAGGTACCGATTCCTCCTGTCATATCCAGAGCAGTCTCCTCACTTTGTGAGGAAGGAGAAAGTTTTGATACTACCTCCAAAAGCTCACCACTGGCTCCTGAAAGCCGAAAACCTGCATCGGCTGTTTTGCTCGGGTTTCACAGAACACGCACCTTCTGGTGCACTGACACCGCAGGAATCAAAGCCTTGTGCATCTCGCTCATTAATGACTCATTACCAGCACATACCAGTGCCGGTGCCCCAATGTTTTGAAACACACACATCGCAAAACCTATAGGCAGCCAACTCAAAACATGGAGTTAAAATGTCAGGAAGATTTGTAAGCATAGCATAAAAATGTATGTCACATTAAAAAAAATGGCAGGGCTCTCACTAAAGCACCAGGATGGCAATTTCATTTTGTATAGGATTGTAACAGTTCTAAATCATGCAAAATAATTCCTCAGAAAGGCAGCAATCTTTTGTTCTGTGTTGCTTTTTAAATAATTTAAGGAGCATTTTGGTGAATAAGGCCGCCATAAAAAAAGACAGTTACTCAACATGAAAGAAAAATCTAAGACAAAAATATCTATTCAGAAAGTATAAAATTTTACAATGCATTTGAACAGCAGGCTTTCATGTTTGCCACAAGAAAGAAAAATTTGATGAAGACTCTAAGATAGTGAACCTGAGATACAGCATAGTTAGAAATAAAAAGGCAGACTTAAAAAAAAAAAAGTATATATCAAAAAAGATCTCCCAAAACCAGTGTTAAGCAAAAACTTTCAAAACCAAGAAACCAAAAAGTTTTTTAAAAAAAAGAGAGAGAGAGAGAGAGAGAGAATAAAAACATGAGTTATCAGGATTTAGCTTCTCAGACTGCTAAAAGTATAAATATCAGCAAAGTGTTGGTTCTGTTTCATAGAATTAGTAAATGAGGAACAGAGTTTTCTCTTTGAAAGGCTGCTAAGAGCACAGCCCTCACCTGGGTATCTCAGCAGCAACAACCTCCTGCACAGGTGCATATTGCAGGAGATACACAGGCTTATTTACAAAAGATACAGGAAAAAACTACTTACTGGAAAGACACACAGCCCGCGCGCACCAGCTACTTATCCCCMCAGACTCCTCCAGCACCAAGCGCAGGTAGTGCTGCATGGCGGGAGCTGCGCGGGGGATGCGCAGCCACCTGTGCAGGCACCCTGGACAGCGGGCTGTGCCCCCTGCATGCACCCCGTGCCCCCAGCATGCACCCCACGGAGGGGTGCCGCCCCCCCCAACATGCAGCCCCAGATGAGGGCCCCTCCATGCTCTCGATGAGGAGCCCCCAACATGCACCCCCCCAACATGCACCCCAAAGGCAGGCCTTGCACCCCCCCTCCCGTCCAAGGGGCACCCCGAGAGGGGCTGTTACCCCTCAGCTGGGGCTGTGCAAGCCCTTTTTTTTTTTTTGGGGGGGGGTGCCCGCGGTGCCCCACTCTCCCCGCCCAGCTCCGCGTCTCCATGGCGATGGCTCCCCGCTCCGCCGCGGAGCCCCCGGCAGCGCCGAGCACCGCCGCCCCCCGCGCACGCCCCGCCGGGGTGGTGCTGGTGGGGCAGAATTACTTTCGGCCGTGCCGCATTGAGCCCGGTGCAGCCCCCGCCAGCCGAGCCCCGCAGCGGCAGGCGGCGGGTCCGCCCGCCCCGGTGCCCGGGGTGCCCCCGACGTGCGGGCTGCTCCCAGCGGTGCCCCCCTCCCAGCCCGCGGCACGCGCGGTCCGCCCGGCGGGGCTCGCCTTACCCTTGGAAGCATCTTTCTCTTCTTTGGGCTTGATCACCTTCCCACTCATAGAACCCAGCTTGGGTGGGAAAATCCCCCGGGAGAGTCGCGGGTTCCGGCTGGACCCAGAGAAACCTCCGGCGCGGGCGGGAGCGGGGTGGGTGGGGAGCGAGCGTGCGTGCGGGGGGATCCTCCACGGCGAGCACAGAAAAATAATAATCAGGGAATAGGGGAAGGGAGGGAAGAGCTGCGCGCTGGGGCGGTGCGGGTGCTGGCAGCCCGGCGCCGCGCTGCCTGCGCGGGAGAGCGCGGAGAGCGGGGCCGCCGGCAGCCGCAGCACCGAGCCCTGCCGCCGCCCGCCGCGCCGGAGACAAAAGCGATTTTCCCCGTGTCTGCTGCCGGCTCCGGCCGCCTCCTCCCCGCCCCCGCCGCGGCCTCCCCTCCCCGCGGCCGGGGCAGCGCAGCCGGGCCCGGGAGTCCCACCGACGGGGAGCGGCGGGGGGAGCGGCTTCGCTTGTTTGCTTGGGTTTTATTTATTTATTTATCGCATCCTCGCCTAACAATACCGGGATGGAGCAGCAGCGCTGCAGCCGCGCAGGCGAGGAGGAGGAGGAGGACGCGCGTCCCCGGCACTGCGGGAGCGGCAGCGRGGTTACGGCTCGCCGGGAGCAGGAGCCACAGCAACCCCCGGCCTCTCTTCCCCTCACCCCGCCGGGTGCCCGTGCCCTCGCACCCCTTCCCCAGCACCCAGCCCCGCTGACCGCCCCCCGCACGCTACCCCTGCCCCGGAGGGGGCGGCAGACTCCAGCCAGTCCCCCCCTGCCCGAGGAGCCGCTGCCCCCCACCCAGGGCACCGACAGCCTGTTGCTGCCGTCGCAGGAGCACAGCTGCCCCACTGGCAGGGGGCAGAGCCTGCTCACCCTCCCCAGCCCTGCTGCCCCATTCCCTCTCAGGACTGGGAAGGGGCAAGCCCTGAAGCTGCTGTCGGGCAGGAGCGCAGCCCAGAGCCCCCCGGCCGCAGTGGGATGCGGCACAGCAGTTCCCCAAGAGCCTCAGCTGGGAGAGCCTCCTGCCCTGCTCCCAGGTACCAAAGTCAAATCCCCAGAAAGGGATAGATGCTAAGCACCCAGGGGAGCCCCCAGCACAGGGACCTCCTCCCCAGACATTTGGAGATGCCTACCCCATAGGAGGCACTGTGCTGGGGCAGAGGCCCTCCCCATGGCCTCTAGGCTGCTTGCCTGGCCCCAGCAAAAGGAGAAGCCAATCCACAAGGCAAGCAGGGCTCCCTGCACTGGGGGTCTGCACCTCCAGGCTAGCTGGTGGCAGGAAAGCAGCCAGCCACCAGGCCTGGACAGCTGCTATTTTTAGCAGGTGAAATTCCTGCCCCATCCATTTGCTCCCAGGGTGCTTGAGCCTGATGCCGGGGACAGCTGGGGCAGATCGACTTACCATGTCCCAGCGGGCTGCAGCAGGGACTCCTGCTGCTCTTCCCTGGGTGCTCGCCTCTGCCTTGGGCTGCAGCAGGGGCTCCTAGCCTTGCTCCTGCTCTAGGGAAGGGGCAGCTGCCCTGCTAGCAGACAGAAAAAGCATGCGAGCAAACGAGGTAACTGGCCCCAGCTGGGGTAAGCTCTGATTCCCATCTCCATCAGGTGTGATAGCAGGGCATTCCTGGCAGCACCACGGGCTAGTGAGGCTAAGGATGAAGAGTAAGGATTAAGCTGGTCCTCAGGAGACCCTTATGTGTGTGTTTATTAAATGACTTTCTCTGAAGAAATGTACAGGGCACAACACTGAACTTCACGCCCTTGAGCAGGGGCCCTTGGTCTTCTGTGCTGCGGCCGCAGCCTCCGTCTGCATCTGGATYCGGGGAATCGTTCCAGCAGTGTCAGCTTTGCTACGTGGGTGCTCAGTGAGCCTTCCGAGGCTCTTCCGCTGGGGCTCCCTTGGTTTAAGGGTGTTTTACTTGAGCCTTTGCAGTGACACTTTTTAAAGACATTGGAGACCCAGTAAGAGTATTAAAAAGTTGGGCTTTCTCTTGGCAGTTTCTATCCAGTCAAACCTGGGCCAAAAAACTGGAGAACTGGGGGAAGGAGGGTTCAGCTGAGTGAACATCTTTAAAAGCAGCCTGTGAACTCCAGAAGCGAGATATCAGCTGTCCAGTACAACTTATTTTGACCCTGATTTTCAAAAGTGCTTGCAGTGACTTTGATGGGATCTACAGACAACTCGCACTTCTCACCTGAGGTCTTTCCAGTTACATACTCCTCATCGGAGGCTACTGATAAACTCTGTGGTTATTAGCACTGATGGTAAACTTGCCTTCCATGAGCCATTCCCACCTTTGCCAGGAGATCTGTTAAGTTTTACAGGAATAGTTATTACACTGACCAGGTGAGCCCTATATGCTAAAATTACATGCTAGAATGAGAGAGCAGCTCAGCGTGCTCTGGAGGAGCTGTATGTGCAAAGTGAGGTTACCCTGCTGTTTCCCAACAAGTTAGTTTTTCCCCTTGCTGGTTTGCAAGGCTTAGACATGTCAATTAAAATAGTAATAACGTATGGTGTTATGCATGCAAAATTAAGAGTATTTGCATGAAGGCTCATGGCGGTCTGGGTATGGACTGCACAGCTTTTACTTGTAAAGCTACTTTGATGGCTGAAGGATTCCCATGGAGAGGGGATCTGAGGTTGAGGTATTGACTTAAGTCTTCACATTCCCACAACAGTCCCATGCTTTGCGGTGAACAACTCTGAATTTGGGGTGAGTCACATAAAGTCTGTATTTGAAAGAAACATTGTTAACAAACTCCCAAATAGTTAAACACCCTTGAATCTGGTCTTAGCATCTCTGTATGCCACTTCTCCACTATAACAGAGAGACARTGTTTCCTCATTCTTTCACAACTGTAATTTTTGAAACTGCAAAGTTCTCGGATGCTGTTGTGACAGACAGTGAGTTACGAACTTCAGCCAGGCTGTGCAGAGCTGTACTTGTACGTGGCTCTCACATGGCACTTGTGCCTCCCGTTAGCAGCATCCTCTGGGTTTCTGACCGCACCTGGGTGGCTGGGGAAGGTTTAAATCAACACTTTGAGGGGGGCAGGGGAGAGCATAATTAAAAATCAAATATAGTATATTGCTCTAACTCTGCACCTTTCTGGCTCCTCTGCAATTGTGATGGGGCAAACTGAGCAGCAGCAAGCCAGCAACGGAGCGTGCTGAAGCGTCATCTCTACTCTCACGTCCCWGAACTCCCCTGCCCAGAGGGACAAATGCACTTGTCCCCACGCACAACAAGGTTGCACGAGCTCTAAGCTCAAAGTGAAACATGAGGCTTTTGCTACAGCAGCGGATCATATYTGGACTCTCCGAGCACTTGCAGCTCGGGAATGCTCTTTGGAAACAGCCCTTTGCCTGACAGGCACGTCAGGGCTGACGCGCTGCAGGGAGCCCATGCCATGGCCGAGGGTATTTATCGCCCCATAACATCTCCCAGAGCATTCTGCATTAGCACAGACCTGGACAAGCTTGGTATCATTTACAGTCTCAAGTTGTAAACCGTAAGTGGCTCGATGTAACATAACTATTGCTGCTTAATGTCCAATAGCTGTACGGTTTGTCCATAAAACAAATGCCCAAGTCCCACAGTAATGAAATATCTATAGAGACATACATCCTTGTGTTTCGGGGCCTGAAGTAGATATAGTAGGGATGTATCTCCTTAGGACACTTTCTTCCTGCTTTTTTTTCCTGCTTTGGCTTATTCACATGCCAAAATTTTCTCTATTCTCAATGCACCTATTTGTGAAGGGTCCAGATTCTGCTTCTTTGAATGGGAATTTTACTTCATGCCTTTAAAATGGTCCAGCAAATCTAAACTACTCTTTTTATGATGGTTCCAAGTATATTCCCTGCTATATCTGAAGCAAACTCTCACTGCATTCAGGTGGAGTTGGATTAGGTCTTAAATTTAAGACTCCAGACATGATAAAGTCTCTCTAATACAAGTATCTACTATTAATTTCAAAATATGTTTTTATATTTAGACTATTATCTAGAAGTGTCTATTGTGATAAAGCAAGCAATGATAAGTGGGCAAGTGTGAAGTTTTGTTACCACTGTTTTGTCATGATATCTACAAAATGGGCATCAGAACAAGCACAGGTTCAAATAAATCTGTCACCCATCTCCTTATTGCCAAGCCAGCCACCGTTTTAATTAAAATTCAAGGGAAAACTTTACTGCCAGCTGTATGTTTTAGCAAAGAAAGATTTACAGGTGAGAGAAAGATTAAATACAGGGCCAAAGCACAGCCTATTCTCTAACAGTCTACAAAAGGCTCAACTTCGTTCCAATGGATTTTTAACTTGATCCCCATTTTATTTTTACCATTCCTATACCCACGCAGTCTTAAGCACTGCACAGAGGATCTTTTTTTGGCAGGCAGCTTGCTGTGCAAAATATTCCTCTTTTTGATTGCCAAAACCCAACTGCTGTATGCAAATAGAGTTCCAACTAATGGATATCATAGAGATTGCAGTTTAATTTCTCTAAATAATTCAGGCTGATATACAGAGAAGCCATAAGCAGACACTAGTGGTAAGGGATAGTGATCATATTCACGTCGTGAATCTCTCACCTATTTAGGGTGAATCATTTCAATTACAATTAAYGGACCTCACGTATTCTGTGCTACCACCCCAATACTTTGGTTTGCTTCTCTCTGCTAGGGAATGTGTTCAGCACCTGGGAAGTGGAGCATCTCCCGTTGCTCTGCAATGATCCCGCTGGCTGACCAAGCTTTGCGAATTGCAGAGAAAATCCTGATCACCAGTGCTGGATCGAGCACAGCACTGATGCGAGGCCTTTAGCTCCGGAGATCAAAGTCTTGCAGATTTTTGAAAGTCTAAAATAGACTAGTTTTGAAGGTCTTTTCTCTGCGTGTTTCAGTACATTTGCTAAGCTAGACTGAGCAGTTTATAAAGATGCATTTCTGTAACAGAGAATGGTATTAGTTTTGGTGTTTAAGTTAAAAAAAATTATCAAATTCTTTTCACAACTGTAGAAAAGTCTACAAGACAGTGGTTTAATATACAAAGACCATATCTTACATGATATCTGACCTTCATTCCCAGCTCACAAATCTTTTAAGGCCTCACAATAGGCTTTGGTTTTAAATCCTGGATTCAGCAGAAGCTAAAACATACTGAAATACACCGTGAAGTTTTGAAATGAGAGAAATTTTGGCAAAATGTGTTTGGGGGATGCTGGTGGTTACAAAAATACCACTTGGYGAATGCAGTGTATTCATGGAAATCATTAACAGACCGTATTTAACATCATCCATGAGTTATTCCTTGAAATCTTCATTTAGCAGAAGTGTTTACACAGATTTTTACTAAGGCTAGAAAGTCTGAGTAGATCTGCAAAAGATATTTTCCTCCTCCAAATCAGAACCAAAAACCTCTAGCAGATGACTGCTTGGCAGCCTATTGCTTTTGAGCAGTTTGCAGAACTACAACTGTCACCTCCTTAGGAAATCCCGGCTCCCTCTGCACCAGCAGCTTCACTCCAGTACTAGAGTTCCTGTACGTCACATCACTCTTATTTCCAGCACACTGAGTAACAACGTTTAGCAGAGGCTAAAGAGCAGGGCCGCCCAAGGCGTCGTGTAGATACAATATACCTGTATGCCACCTTCAAGAAGCAGACAAATAAAATTTTGTGACTCTTCACTGATTCCTTATTTTAAAACTGTGCTTTCGTAATTAACTTTTAAAAAAATGCAAGATTTTGTATGAAGTCTCTTCATGTTGCTACTGTAAGACAAAACCCAGTGAAATCATACCTAATCCACAGCTGGTGCCTGCCTAGCAGTCAGAGCTACCGTTGCATTCTTTACCTTCACCTTACATAGCCCTTTTTAAGCTTGCACGAATGCATGCACAGACACAGAGCAGGTAAAGTTAGGACCTTGCAAARATGACAAGCAGTTCAGTTTCTCTCCAGGAGAGGCAGCGGGGCACCTGCTGCGTTTAGAGAAAATTGTTGCTTTGCCACTTTCATCACAAACCTGCAAACTGAACTTATGCAGGTGGCGTGGGAAAAAAGAAAAGAGCTGGGGCGAGGTGTGGGGAAGTATCAGTATCTTTATCGAAACAAAGTACCCTGACCTCAAAAACAGATTTTTATGCGAGGGCCCTTCTCCAAGCCTCGGAAAGGGTTAGTTCGAGAGATGAGTGAGGATGCAAGACACAAGGCTGGTTCTGGGGCTCTTCGTAGCGCAGGTCAGAGGGGCAATGGTGGCCCCACACCCCTCATGAACATAATAAGCGTGACCCAGATTATGACTATCACTCGCTACTTTTTCCTGTGTGAAATAGAAGAAAAACGCAACTTCTGCACGGAGCCAGCCACCCTGCACATTAYAGTTCTCCCAGAACTCTTTCTGCTACTTAGGCAAGTCTTAAAACTTGAAAGGGTTTGAAGTAGTGCTGCAGCAGCAGCTTTGATGTTCAACTCCGGCACGCTGCAGTCAGGCAGCAGCAGGTGATCAGCACTCATGCCTTTGKGCAGCTGAAGGAAAACAGTGCTTGAAGAAGAGGCTGGGGAGGCAAAATGTTCATGATACCAAATTTGGGCCTGAAACCCAGAGGTAAAATAACAGGATAACAGGTCAGATGGCCCTGAAGTCCTCCTAAGATGGGAGACTTCAGATCAGCTAGATAATATGCAGGCAAGTACCACTACTAGCGTTGCATGGTCTGAGCCTTCCCTGGCGTTACCCTGCAGTTTCAGGCACAGAAAGCTAATAGAGCAAACAGGAAAAAAAAACCAGCAATRCTGGAAAGAAAACTTGCCAAATAAAGCTATAACATTATTGCAGGCTTGCAAATGCAATGATATCATAGGATAGTATTTTTTCATGCCTGGTTCTTTTCTTTAAGCTTGGCAAAAATTAATCTGTATTTGATTTCTACAAGCCTAAGAGTCACAGAGAGGAATGTAAAGACAACTTTTGCAGACCCTTTTTGGGCTCAAATAAATCTTAAGAACAGTTTATGCTTAAAGTTCAGAGTGGATCCTCAAATGAAAATGGAAATACATTAAATGAACTGAAGAAACGCTGTTTAGAACAGCATTGCAAGAAGACCACAGTGCATAAAGCAAGACTTTTTCTGTTAATTTGAGCATACTCTTCTGCAATGAGCACGAGAATGGTGTAGCCATAAACTAAGTTGCTTTCTCTGTCATGAACCTATAACTCCTCTACTACTTTCTACTTCTCTCACAAAATTTTCTTCCCTCTTAGAGCTCTGTGCAGCTCCTCCCAGGTGCCTACGTTCTCTCACTTGCAGCAGTGTAAGCAGGGGCAGTTCCATCGCAGCTGAGGGAACTTTCCTAGGGTTTACTACACTAGGAGAAAAGCTAGACTCGGCGCTCGCCCGGATCAGAAGCTGAGGCTCACRTACGTTTGCACTGAGCCTAGGCTCCGCTTCTTGTGCAGTTTCTTCTGTTTCKCCCATCTGCTCCCTCTGGCTATGGCCGTGCGGACGTGCCACGCCACACCGCAGCTTCCTGCTCTTTTCCACCTGAGCAGAACTTGCCGCTGCCTCATAAACCTCTCACTTGGCTTCATCAAGTGGCAGCTGACGTTTCTGGTGCGTGAAGCAGGTCTCGAGCTGTAATGGAAGGGGAAAAGACCTTTCCCATTTGTTTTATAGATTTGCTTTCAGAGCCTCTCAAATTCACACATTAATGTTACTCTTGTTCCAAACGTGAGTCTTGCTGACCCATTAAACGCACGTAACACAAGGTGGCTGGCTATGATTGTGGCCTAGTAGCCAGTTTGATCTTTCAGGAGAAGCCAAGCTTTAGCTCTGGAACTCAAGTATTACATGACCTTTTCTTTCCTAAATATAATTTTAATTTGTTCAGGATTGAGTGTATAGCTACAGCTTTATTCCTTCAAAGTTGCTTCCTCTCCATGCCCTCACCTTGCTAACCTGGCAGGATTCATTTGTTCGTCCTTTGTAGACAACTACAAACACTTCAGATGTTCCCTGTCCAAAGCGATGTATTTGTGGGTCACAGCTCTGAAAGGAAAAGAATTTTGAGATGGTTTTTGTGTATTTAAAAACTCATTCTAAGGCTCTGTGTGTAGTGTGTTGATATAATTGATTTTTTTTTTTTTTTTTTTTAGTTTTGCACTTGCCTTATTTCAAAAGGAACATGCCAGCAGTCACTAAATGGCTCATTCACACCAGTACCATCATACACAGAAACTGGTTTATACCAATACTTGTTGCTTGGCCATCTGGTTGAGGCAGATAGATAGGCTCAGTGCTGTCAAACATCGTTACAACTTCATTATTTCTTTCTGTGCTGGTCTGCTTTGGTCTTCAGCTCAGCCATTCCTGGATACCACCTTGGAATACTACTAGGAAGCAAGCAGTGCTCTCAAGCTCAGCTCCACATTCCCCATTTCTCTTCCCCAAAGTTATTTCTGGGTGTATGTCCTTCTTATTTTCTGCTGGCACTATAATATCTGCAGATAGATTATTTATAGCCACAAGATTTGGCTTTCTGTGCCTCCGATCTGAATGCTCCCTCAATATCTTTTAATAGCTATCRCTATTTTGTATCCCTTTTTGTTTTTTCTCTAGGGAACATGCCAGCAGGGATTGGGATGAAATCCTTCTGGAGCAGGAGCAGAGACAAATGCTGCTCTGTTTGTAAACACCCCAGCTCTAAAATTAGCAGAAGTAAGAAGAAGGATCGTTTATAAACTTCAAGATGGCTCAGGAAGCCTGAAGAACGTCACACGCATATCGCCACATCTGCTGCTGATTTAAATAGCAGTCAGCATTACCTTCCCTCCGAGTAATCCAATGAGGAGTGGTGCCTCCGGCTCCTGCTCCGTCAGCTGACTTGTCGGCGTGCCGGAGTCCGTCTTGTTGCTTCGGTCGTTGGCCTAGCGACACCGCCGCAAATGATCAAGCATAATTTAAGCTGGAGAAAGTATTCAGATCCTCTTTAACCCCTTGCAGAAACTAGAAGAAAAGTCTTGTGCAGTCGGAACGTTATCCTATAAAAGGTGTAGGATTTCAGGATCAGATTTAACATTGGAAACCTACTAAAACTCTTAAGTAGTTTTTTGCTGTCTAATTTCAGGCCTGAAGGAAAAATAAGATGCACTGAGTACAGCAGAGAACTTAACATTAGCTAGGACTAGTAACTCCTACATGGGTCTCCTTTCAGCAGTAAGAGGCGACGGCATATAAAAATGACCTTGGCAGTGTCTGAAGGAAAATACGACAACAGGGAACCAGTTGTATGCTTAAGTGGCACAGTCAAGAAAATCTATACTTGTCAGAACACGCCATTAACCAAATGCCAAACAATCTGAATATATAATGTCAACAATTTAAATAACTCTTCATAGGACCTAAAGTGGCAACTTGACTTTTTGTTTTGCGAAACACTTAAATACGTGTAACTATACCCCTAAAGCTTTTTTAAAAAGCATTGAAAAAATGACATCATATTTTTTTACAATCTCTTGTTTTCATAAAAATGAAGGAGATCAAAATATATACAAAAGAAACAGATGATTCACCAAAAAAAAGTCTTATACAACAAATAAGGCAGACATGCTTTTAATAAAATGTCATAGGCCAGAGCAATAACTATCCTAGAGAGTTTTATTTTATTATTGGAGAAGATGATCAACTTTTTTGAAGTGAAAATTCATGTCCATAAACCGTAAGTTCTAGGAGCAACATACAAAAGGAGTTGATTTCGTTTAAGAGAAAAGGACAACAGAACCGAAAAGTGGAACTCCCTGCTTCGTGTTACAGGCTTGACATGAAAAACTAACATCCTCATCTCCACCAAAGCAAGTAAATTGGGGACAGAAATTCAGTAGAAAAGGTTGTACTCAATTCCAATACTAGGAGATCTTATCGAGCTTCTTTTGTACAAATAATACAGTTGGTAGCACTGCTGGGGTTTGCTTTGTTCTGATTTTGTTTTGTTTTAAGAAAAAAGTGAAATATTAATCTCTTGGTATTTGTAATGAGTAATTAGGAATTTCTGGACAGGTTTCTCCATGATGTACGGCTACTTCCCACCACCCGTTCTACTGCCTGCTCAGTGTTTTGCTCTCCAAGTCATCTTGGAGGGAACTATTCYATGGGAAYGAGCTTCACACAGTCCTATGCATAAGGGTTTTCATATAAGAAATTCACTCTAACGCTCAGGACTTCTGCAACCCCCTGTTTCACACCTTCTCTGCAGCATATCCCTGAGATTGCTGGAGGGGCCATCAGCAGCAAGGCCCCCAGAATCGTTAGCAACAGGCACACTGTTCCCAGCACACCCCCATCATTATTTTGGGTATTACTGGAGTTGGCTGGAGCCTCTGTGCATGTTCTCACGTTATCAGATGCTTTCAGTTTAAAAAGTGATTTTTGGTGATTTTTGTTGGCATGAGCTATCCCCATTGCAAAGCCTCTGAAGGTGGCAGAGGTGCTGCAAGGACTGAATTATCTCTGTAGTATAGTATGTGAGCAACACAGTGCCGTCGAGCCACTCTGTTGGCCCCCTCAGTAACAGATACGGGGACATTTCATTCCATGCCATCTCACAGGTAGGTGGATGCTTTGACCCAGGCAGAAGTGTCCATATTTCCCTCCACAGCCACCCGTTCCTGCCACATTCAAGCACTTYCTTAAGAGAAGTAATAAGAGTCAAACAACACGACTTGAAGCTCTTTTGAAAAAGCCACATCCTTTCCATTTAAAGTGTGGCGCTTGTCGACATTTCCATTTCCCTGCCCTTGGCAGAACATGCGCACGTACGCTGTGTCATGTCCACGAAATACTTGGCTGTGATTTATATCCCCAAAATCCTTACCATATGCAAAATATCCTATCCATTTAAATAGGAGGATTATAGGAGTAGGAGGAAGCTTAGCACAAACAATAGCTGTGATCAAACCCAGCGTGCACGAGTGATTTGTGGGAAGTGCAAGACATATCAAAGATGGCAGGTGCTGCTTGCGCTTGCAAGCTATTTATATTTGTGGAGTCACTCTGTAAACACGTCTTCATTCAGTACACTCGTAGGATTCTTCTACTAAAGGCGAGGAGAGGTGTGGAACAGGAGAGCATGGGCCAAGTCTGTCATTTTAAAGATAACTGAATTAAGAATTGCGAAAAAATCCCACTAAAATATACAAAGAACAGTAGCCTGATATAACTAGCTTTAAAATAGGGATTCATGACTAAACAAGAGGTGTGTGAAAAAAAGAAAAGGAGCAGAGGGGAAGCAAAAAACCCCATTTTTCTTCTTAGAGAATACTTATCTTGGAAATCCAGCCTTGGATGAGATATTGGCTTTTGTTTTTTAAACAAAGGAATCACTGTCTCCCACAGGAGGTAAACACAGTTGGTAAACAGGACCCGGCTGTTCACTTCCAAGGTCCAAGTGACCAAGGGACACCAATTCTTTTCCGAGAAACATAACCAGGGGCTCCTGGCCCCATGGAGCGTGGGTCAGCGCKGGGCATGGCCGAGGCCGTGCGTTGCAATAGCGGCAATCTTGCGTGTGGAGCCACTCAAGCAGGTTCATGCACCTCCTAAGATGGCTACAGGATGAAGGCTTTGGATTTCAACTGGGAATAAAAGCTGAACCATATGACATGGCCACCCGGTCACATCAAAATTGGTCACTGCTTTTCTCAGTTATGGGATGTAAAACACAGGATTCATCTCTCATGCATTCTGCTTGGTTTCAAAGGGAAGCRGAGATTTCACCACAGACTGAACCCTGCATCCACACTCCAGCAACTGTGCTGTGAAAAAAAATGCGGAGCTGCAGTTCAGGTGCCCTTTAAGTGATAACACCCACAGTGCTGTCATCCTTACTTTTGTGTGTCTGCAAATAATTGTTTGAGAAATGGCTATTTCTGACTCACGACTCGGTTTTGAGTGCATGTATGATGAAAAGGTTACTGTGTATGCTGTTTACACACCAGCAGGCTTTAAAGGCACTAACAAAGGTTAGAAGCAGCCAGTAAAGACGAACGTGACCTATTCTTTGTAGTCCTGAGCTTAACCCATTGGCCTGGTATAACGCTATTAAAATGAGCAAGAGTCCCTGTGCTGAAACGGAAAGACCCACCAAAATCAGTCTGTCTGTGTTTTGTTACAACAGCCGTGCCGTTTTAAATCGCTCGTTAGACACAGTTCTTGCAGGTATGAATTGCATCGTTACCAATTATTTTTCCTGAAGTACCAAGTATCACTGTCACTGTGTCATAACTAACTCAATAATACAAATCTCAGAAGTGATTTTGGGAAAAGCCTGATTAGCAAGCATCTTTAAAGCAAAATACCACAAGTCATTAATCATAAAAGTTTCCAATTTCAGAAATTAGTTAACTAGATCTTTAATGAGACGAACAGCTTTTAAAAGCTGCTACCACAAGACTGCAGACATTAAACTGGGGAGCATAGCAGAAGGATTGATTTCATTACTCATTTCAAGAAAYGCTCTGCTAGAAATCACTTGAAGAGTCTACAAAACTTCAAATCCCTTTTAAAAATACCTCTTATTTATGGTACTTGATCTTCCAGGGAGTTCTTGGTACATCTGCACATAGAGCTGAGGTTACTATCAGAATGGTAGATGGTAGATAGTTGSATAATTAGAGAAGCAGCTTCCATCCCACGGCTATATTTGTTTCTGCTGGCAGGAGTTACCACCCTTCCCAAGGAGCACAACTGTGCAGCGACCTCCCCAGGCAGGACGGCTGCGAGCGGCAGAGGAGACCTCCTCAGCACACGTCTCATGCTGATACAGCTGTAGCGTCAGCTGCTCCTTTCCTGTGCCGACTCAATCTGTGTGCTATAAATTGGGAGGAGGAGCAGGGCACGGGGAGAAGACACAGAGGTGCTGGCAGTGGTGAGGCATACCCTCCAAATGGCTGGGATCCTGGGGTCTTTTCCAGCCCCGTATTTCTGCAGTTAATGACCACAGGACTACAGTGTGAATGCAAGTATTTGAATCACTGAATGGCTGAGGTCGGCAGGGACCTCTGGAGATCATCTAGTCCAACCCCCMTGCTCAAGTAGGGTCACCCAGAGCACATTGCACAGGATCATGTCTGGGCGGGTTTTGAATATCTCCARAGAAGGAGACTCCACAACCTCTCCGGGCAACCTGTTCCAGTGCTCAGTTACCCACACAGTGAAGACGTTTTCCTCATGTTCAGATGGACCTTTTTGTGTTTCATTTTGTGCCTATTGCCTCTCATCCCGTCACTGGGCACCACAGAAAAGAGTCTGTTCCCATCCTCTTTATACCTTCCCAGGAGAATTTAAAGACACTGAGAACTAAAGACATGTAGCAAATCGGAACAAATACTCGTGTGAAGAATGTGTTACTCACTATGAGAACAAGGCAAAGAAGAAACTTGCTGGTATTGCCAGATTTGTCCAAAGCAGAAAGTTGCTCTGAAAAGGATGAAAGATTTTCYGAGAAGTATTCATCTATAATGTTGCTATGAACAAAACACCTGATACTGCAACAACCCTTATTTCAGCCTGGAAACTGACCTTCCTGGAAACACATTCACAAGCAAGTAATTTACTGTTTTCTTCTTACGGTAAAGGCTAAAATAAACAGATTGTTGTACAAGGCAAAGAGTGGATATTACTATTAGTAAATGATAGCAAGGTCCTGTCAAGGCAGGAGCACCAGCATGCAGAAAGGTGCCAACCTGATGTACACATACAGCTACACAYACTTTGCAGGTGTCCATCTGTAATTCATTCACAGTGCAGAGGAGATCCTGCCCGAGGTACCTGGACCACCTGCCTCTTCTCCTAAGAATCATTTCCAGCCAGGCACTGCAAAACTGTGAGCTTGTGTAAGGATGCTCTGCAGATCCGTTATGAGTCAACTTTAGCAAAATTTCTCAGGGAGCCAGATGTCATAGCATGGCCTTTACACGTGCAAGGAGAAGTCAGCAGGCCACAGGATTTGGTTGGAAAGCAAGCTTGGATTGTGCAYGAGCAGCAGGTTTCTGCTAGCACTAAGCAAGCCTCCAGCGCAGCCTTGAGCCAAACTGGCAAYGCTGCACTGCGGCCCCTCTGCTGTCCCGCGCCACAAAGCCCCAACATCTGAAACGAAACCCAGGGCTCGTTAACGTGCTGAGCACTCACCACAGCAGTTCTCACTAACGCAGAAAGCCCGTCACATCAGAAACCTCAGTCTGAAGGTGGGTTTGTCTCGCTGTGTATCATATTTGCAAAGTAGATTGAAATCATCAGTAGAAGTGAGTTTATCCCACAAGATTTAAACTAATTTGACCATAAGTCATTAAAAAGTGTTAGTCAGTACAATACATTGTCATATTTAAAAGCCAATTAAMGCAAACAGCAGTAGCTAATAACAAAAGGAAAGAGGGAATTAAGAGAACCAAAAATTCTCTTCTCCCTTTAGTAAAAGGTTGGATTTACCTGTATGTTCTGACCYGTATTTACTGACATCTAGTGTGGCAAGATAATGCTTCTAGTGAAACAATTGAGCTTCTGTTCCAGACATGGAACCAACACTACAAAAATAATTTCMACTAAGAATACCTGAAAGAGTGACTTCTTCCTGAAGAAGGGATGAACCAAGAGCTCTCCGCTAATGATTTCTGATTCATTTCCTCAGCCCCTCCGGTAACAACATCGTTTTGTTAACTCCCGTAAGTGAAGTGCCTCTTCCCTTAATCTTCTGGTTTGTGCTCAGGGTATTGCTTTGGGTTTTTCTGTTTCTTACTTCAGCACTCAGAAGTGCCAGCTATGCCACCTAGGCAGCTTTGATCTCCAGGAAACACTGGTTGCTCCTAGCAGAAATGTTTGCTCTCCAAACTCGCCATTATTAGGGCATTGCTAGGAATTCAGCAAAGGCAGCAGGGGAGTAAAGCCAGCAATCCGATCCCTGGCAGYGTGGTAAGGGTGGAAATAGCCACAGAATCACATGGGCATGTACAAATAAGCTTAACACAACCCACTCTTTCTTCCTGGAGTTTTCCAGGAAGCAACATAAGACATTGCTGCACCAAGAAGGCGTTTTACGCCTTTTCCTGTGGTTCACTGCTGTCTAATAGCACGGAAGCAGCTTTGCCCAGTCAGGTGGTGCTCTCAGCTGTGAGAAGAGCAGCTCGTACCGCTCCACACGGCGCCGAGCTCCCTTCCGCGGAGCTGCGAGGCGCCGAGCGGCCGAACGCCGCGGAGGAGCGAGGCCAGCCCGCGGGGCGGCTGTGGAGGAGGAGGACGAGGAGGAGGAGGAGGAGGAGGAGGAGGAGGGCCAGCGGCCGCTCCTGCTCTCAAAGCTATCACGTTCCCAAATACTGTCTGTACAAGGCTTCTCCAGCCTGATAAAACGATGCCAATTCTGCTTCACCAAATGTGCGGAACTGAGCTTGCGACAGTATCGGTCGAGCTCGGAAGCATTCATAATTAACGAGCAACGCTTTGAATGGATACATTTTAACGAGCCCGCTCCCCATGGCTGCCCACGCGGTATTGCTTTGAACAGTGTGGCTGTCCGTCTCCTACTCACCTCAAGCAGGAATGGAGGAAACAGCTTTCCAACTTCTTTRTAAAAAAGAACCACCACATGACCTATTTTGCAGGAAATCACATAAAACTATTCATTACTGTAGGACTCTTAATAGAAATGCCTGCTTATTTACTTGAGTGCAGGCTGGCGATGACCCTTCAAACCATCATTCACAGCTCRTGACAGCACGCTTCAGACCTCACTGCACCTTGCCTGTGGGAAGGAGAAAGCTGAAGCCCTGCAAAGCCCAGCTGCCAACAGCACCAGCGCCTTGGGGACACGTGGAGATGAGGTGAACGAGGTCTTCTCCAAGCTGCAATACCACCATGCCTTGCAGGAGAGGGCTCAAGCTGCAGCTCCTCCAGGGCGGGGAGGTGGAGGTGGAGGTGCAACGCCATGCGGTTTGCCCACTTGCTGAATCAAATCGAACATTCGGTTTCAAAAAGGACAAACATCTTTGTTTTGTTTGGAAATGCTGTAATGAAAATATTTTGCCCTTTATCAGTCAATATCTTTCTGAGTATATTCTTTTTTTTTTTCCTCTCTGTGTCCTAGTATTTTGCTTTGGTGAAGAAAAGATATCCCATAGAAGATAATTTTTTATTTTTTCCTCAACCCTGGGACTGCCCTTGGGCCAAGGGGGCTCCCAAGCACCCGAGGCATAGTTAAGCCTTTCCATTGGTTCAGTGGCCTTTGAACAAGGCCTAATGAAAGCAGCAGTAGATGTCTGGTTCCTGAAACCTGGGATCCCAGCACTTTGTGGCATACAAGAGTGGATTCCTCACAGAAGTCAAAACACTCACCCAGGCTTCTGACAAAGAGTGTTCAGTACTTCAAGAGTTAAGCCCTTACCTTCTGTAATTAGTATTTCATGGCTTATTGCCAAATGCTTCGGTATCCCAAAAGGCTGCAGTCCCACAGCGCTACCTCAATTACTCTTCTCTACAAGAAGGGAGTTTCACAGTTTCAATGAACAGCAAAATGAGATTTTATTGTTAAGAAAACTCCTGCCTCTGTCCATGCCTTGCCTGATGCAAAATAACCATTTCCCCCAGCTCCACTGCAGCTCAGAAAAACTGGGATGAAGCCTTCCTGCCCTGTTAAGCCTTCATGGAAATGCCAAATTAGTGAATGTAATTCTTCATATTCCATCACTTGCGTTAATTAATATTTTGCTGGCTGCCTAACTTCCACCGGAGCTTTTCTGTGCCAACTCATTGCCGTGTTGTGCTAGGTGGAAGTTCATTTGGAATGTAAATCACAGCTCTCTGCTTGAGACTGCAAGATTCAGGCTTGCTCTGTGTCGAGCAATACAGAGGCCATAAATGTCCTCAGCAGGCTGTGATTCATTTTAATAATTACATGACAGCCTCTAATGCTGCGCGCTGGCTTCTGGAGAGCTGTTATCGTATCTCATTTGTCATGCAGAATCAAAATCCTGGAGTATTTGCACAGCTGTTCCTATTGCTCGCCTACCTGTGTGTGAAGCAACCTTGGTTCATCTTCCAGCAGGAGTTCTTGGTCCAATTCCCCTGATTTAAAGGGAATGCAGAGGGCAGTATTACAGTGCTTAATACTGCTTATTGGCCACCTTGACTACATTTCACCCAAACTAAGTGTTGTAGCCCTAGACTGGAGCAGCTATGTGCTGCTGCATAAACATGAAGAAACCAAGGATCCTGCCAAAGGTTTTGATATTTTAGAGATTCCCTACTTGTCTCCTGTCTCTTTTCCCCTGCAGTATTAGTTAGATGCTAAAGCAGGCAGGGCTGGACCTGTGTGCGAGTCTGCTCAGATCATGTCACCTAACACCATACAAGAAAATGCTCATACAAGAAAGTGCTCTAATCTAACACTGATGCTCGAGAGCCATTGCCAAGAACAGTAGAGCCCAGGTCTGTGTTACCAAGCTTTCAAGCCTAAGCTCTGGTCCTGTCGCTAATATCTATCCTTTCAACGTCCTATTAGAGATGTCTTTGTCACTATAGATTATATAGCAACAGCTCAACTCTCATAAAAGCCTCTTGGTTTATTCCCTCTCTCCTTCACATTCTTTGCCAGTAGTACATTAGGCAGTGGCAGATGCAGGCTTGTGTTCGCTGGGCAGCAGAGCGGCACCCTAGGGACAGCCTTGGGGACCGGAGGTGGGCTTAGGCTGAGGAAACACCGCACTTGGCAGCTGTAAGGCACCAAGTGCTCTTTGTAAATTCTTTCCAAGGGCTGGGTTATATGAAACATTAATTATGATTCTGCAAGTTCCAAAACATCCTTTCAACTGCAAATCAAACAAAGAAACAGGATCTGTTGCAGAACAACACAGCAGAAGCATGGTCAAATAAGGAAGGAGCAGAGCCTCATGCCCAGGATCATGAGAGAAGTAGAGCAGGAGCACAGGTTTCATACTGCGAGGTGCACAGCAGCATGTCCTCTGATTAGCCTCAATTTGGCAGATGGCCAAATTGCACAAATCGGGCAGTAAGGCTTTGAGCAAGGATTACATCTCCTCTCTCTCTGCCCAGGACACACTGAGTCTACACAATGTTTGGGGTGTGGATAGTCTCTGGCTTAAGATGCTCACAGCATTGCATGCAAAGTTCCCTGCTGCCATAGGAAAATCCCAGTTATGCTCATGAATGGAAGAACCACCTCATGGTTAATGAAAAGGTGCTGGGGCAGGTGCTCCTGTGCTGGCTGTGGGGGTGTTGGAAGGAGCCTTTTGTGCTCTCTCCTTCATTTCATGGGCTGGACCTCACCAGTTGCAATTAGCGCTAGATGTTTTTTTTTTTTTTTAATAGGCTAACCCTTGTCACACATGTTGGACATGACTTTGGGTACCCTAATCAGAGACCAAAGCTGTTGGGTTTTTTGCCCATCTGTGCCTGAGTGAGTTTGCAATCATTAGCAATTATGATAATGGATCTATTTCTAGAGAATTAATTGCTCCTTTGCCCAAGTCCTAGATGAGCTTGCTGTAAAAATTAATTATTTGGCATATATAATATGCTCAACGGTCAAGTAATAGGCTAATTTTCAGAGACTCTATGGAGGGCCTCCAGTCTCTCAACTTCTCAGAGGAGGTTCTGCATGTACAGAAAGAAAGAAAAAAAAGCAAAACAAACGTACAAGCAGTTGTCTTTCTGCAGCTCCTTCCTCTGGTATTTGGCTCAGCCTTGAAGGCCTGACCTGGTGGTTGACAGCTCATGGCCATGGAAAGCAGAGAGGTATTAAAATAGACCACATCCACCCAAGGAGCAATTCCCTCCGCAAAAGCCCTGCTGCCTTCCAGAGCTACAGCATGGGCTAGGTCTAAGAAGGGATGAGCGTAACACCAAGAAGTGATGTACTACTTGGTGGACCAAGGAATGGATAGAGGCCACTGCTTTCCTTTCTTGATTCAAGTATTCTTCCGGGGAAGGGGGCAGCTTAGTGACTACGGAAAAGCATCAACAGGGAAGAAAAAAAAAGAGCTTAGTTGTCAGAAGATCACTCAGCACTAAAATCCTCCAGCTTTCCCTGTTCAGGGACTTGAACATGCATCTCCCACGCCCTGGGGGAGAACTCTGGCCATTGTAGCAGTGGCTGGTCAAAGAGGAAAGTCATGGATATTTCTGTGTTTTATTGACCAAAAAAAAAAAAAAAAAAAAAAAAGACTTGAGCTCACTTTGCTGCCTCTTCTTTTGTGGGACTCTCTCCTCCATGCCTAACTGCCTATTTCTGTGAAAGTTGGAGAAAGTTTTTTTTACTTAAATCAAGGTAAAGGAATGTTTTTTGACCAAGATCTGATTCCTTTTGCCAAATGCCCACCGCTAAGTGCTTTCTGTGCGTGTATAAACACAAGCAAATTGTTATTACACTTAGGTTCATAAAATAATCAACCCCATGCTTAAAAAAAAGAACAACAACAACAACAACACAAAACCCAGGAATGCTTGGCCTTTTTTTTTCCTGGGGTTTATTGCAGCTAACTTGAGGTCCCCKTTTCTTTCAGTAGCTTAATTATTCATCATTTTTATAGCTCTCAGGAGTACATCTATTACTTTGCATAGAAAAACACATAAACAGATACAAGAGGATCACAACTGAATAACGGAGATGACCCAGTGAGTAGCTGTAAGAGTCGGAGGGCAGGGAGAGCGCAGCTGGCAAGCACAGCATGCTCCCGGGGGCAGCCAGCCCCACCAGGGCTGCTCGCAAGGGGATTGGGACATATTGTTTCTATTCACTCGAGCATCTGAAGACCAGCATCAGAAATCTCGGCCTAGATATTACACTGATGCAGAAAGCGCTTGCAAAAGCTTTCCTGCCTGTAGCACAGAAATTTGTTCTGCTCCCAAGGAAGTCAGTGGTTAGCTCCTATTGGTATGAGCAAGAAAAACATTAGGCTAATTTTGAAGGAAAAAAAAAAGCTATTAATGCTGGATACTATGATTTTAAACACAAAAGTGTAAGAGTGCTTCTTTTTGCCAGTGTATTTTATGACTGCTTTGGTTGATACARGTGATCTTAGCACTATGAACAACTCACCATAAACCAGCAACCAATTTAAATRTTAATATAATTTCTTTTTAGGAAATTAACTTGTTTAAAAAGTACTGAACAGTCCTGGCTCAGTTATTTTCTTAACCTTCTCTGCGCCCTTGAGCATGCACAGTTCATGCAAGGAAACAGCATTTTTAATTGCTTGTGGACATATGTTACACAACCTCGCAGAAGAATGCTGGAAAGGATCATCCATGAAGAGCATGGGGCTTCCATCTGGCACTGTTTTGATTCGAGACTGACAAAAATATGTAGCAGAATTACACAGAAAATGCTGAGATCACTAATGGCCTGAATGGTAAGTTTTTGGTGGGGGAAGGGAAGAAGGAAGGGAATAGCAATATTAAAAGAAATAAAAACAAAAAAAAAACCCACACGATCATCTGCAAAGGAATATTTCAAGCAGAAAAGGAAAGGCTTGTGTTTTTCTGTGGTGCTCTGAATGTATAGGCTCCTGCTKCAGGGAGCCACACAAATCTTTTCTTTGAGTTTCATTCACAGGAGGTGGAGAAGCCACAACTGCCAAAGGAAGATAGCTTGTAATGAAAAGCAAGAAATATGTCATTTTGGTCCCAGAAAATTCAGTATTTGATTTCCCTATCAGAAATCTTTGATTCCACCTGAAACTGTGTAAAACTGTACAACTATGTAAACTCTGAACTTTGCATCCACTTGATATCAAACTGGAAACTGTGCCACTATAATGGAAAAAAGTAAGGGAAGAGATTGTGCAGGAGATTATCACATACAGAGGACCACTCACACTAGAGACTGAGTCTTGGACAACTGAAACCAAAACCAAGCAAATATGGACAGGAGACTTTTTGAGTCTCCTATTTGGATGTTTTACTGAGAACCACTGATTAAAAACAGAGATGAAAAGGCAGAAGTTTTCACAACTCTATATGATAGGATAAGGATATTTATTACTGAGCAATCTGTCTTACATTTATTTCCTTTAAAATGAACCATTTTCTAGGACTCCAAAAAGCCTATTATGGCCTATTACATCCACTTTGCATCTGGCTAAAGTGATGAGGTGTTTCTGTTTCACTTAAGGGGGTTGTTACTGAATAAATACCACAGATCTGTTTGTATATATTACATGAGTTAGAACTAACAGAGGGAAAYACAACAGGAGGAGGAGGAGGAGGTCTCTCCAGGCTAAAAAAATAAGGCAAATCAAGCCTGCACCATGGYTGGCAATAGACAGAACACTACCTTTCCTCAGACTTTTCTCCACTGGTGGAAAGAGGTAAAGCATGTGCTCCTTGCTCCCACCAGGACATCCAGCAACCACTGCMGCACAGTGCCAGGAGAGAGAGGAGATCTTCATCCTGTGCTATAACGCATATTTTATTTCCAAYCTTTCTCCAGCTTGTGCCCAGGAGACATTTGTCCTCTCCCCTCACTCATGCACCATGTGTTCCTTGTTTCCTAGGCTGAGGCTCAGCAACGAGATACAACTGTGCTAATGCAGAAAATAAGTCAAATCAGCAGCAAATGTGGGGGAATTCTGCAGAGGTCCTGTGCCAGCCAGGGCAATCGGCCTCAGCTGGCTGCTATCCTCTTCCCCAAAGCAGCTCCGTGGTGGGGCCCTCCAGCTCCTGCCACTTGCCATYGCTCTGTCTATGACCCATCACAGTGTCTGCCCCTGCCTGTGCCTGAACCCTTTGGCCTTCTGCTCGCCAAAACCTACAGGCTATTTTCAGTGAAAATACTAAGCAAGCCAACTTCTTCAGCCTTGCATTTCTCCAATGAGGCTGCCCATGGTAGCCCTGTCTCCCTGTATCCCTAGCCAGACTTGTCTGCCTTCTTGACAAACACATTTTTCAGTGTTTGGGGAACATGCAATGCCCTTTGCAAGCCCAGTTCCCGCCAGAACAAATCCCTTTAGCATTGTTTCCTTCAGCAACATTTCTAGGAATAGAGTAGAAAAATATTTAAGGGGGTTGTTTTTGATGCTGTTTTATTCACAAACCCTCCCAGAACCTTTGGACAAGTCGCTATCTTATCATAGCTGCATGCGTACAGTTGGGAAGTGGGTCTCTATCTCCTCAACCCAGAGAGTAAAACACGTTGAGAGCTGAATAGTCAACAGCCTTACAACTTCACTGCACCATTTGCAGAGCCATAGCTGCTCTGCCTTGGCAAAGGTCATTTCCACCCTGTTTTTCTGCTTCAGAACATCCTGAGAAATGTAGACCAGCTTTAAATAATATGTTTAAGGAAAACATTCAGTAGTTAAATGCCTCTGCCATCTACCTCTCAGTGGAGAAGGATGCAAATTTATGAGTCCAGGCAGTTTCCAAGAATATCAGCATTCTGCCTAACAGCACTACTTCCCGATGAATATCCCCAATTGCTAAGAAGCACTTCTATTTCTCCGAGCAACAACAAACTCCACTCAGGGGACACTCTTCTCTCAAAATAAACTGAGTTTATCATTTAGCTCTTAGTATGGCAATCGAGCCCTCCATCCTTAACTTTGCAGCCAAATAGATTTTCTCATTTGCAGATGAGCTCACGTCAGAGAAACGTGGAGAAAATGATGGAAATCAGGAAAGGCATCCAGATCTCTGGAAGCTGCCTTGCCATAGCACCGGTGAGAGATTCCAGCAGTCTGTCCACCAGACCAGCACTGAAGGGGTGTTGGTTCAATAATCATTCAGGCAGTAGGGAAGAAGAAAGGCAAAAATACAAAAAAAAGCAATCCTTTTTGGCACCAGAGCATCCACAGCTTCACTGCCTGGCACCGAGCTGCTGGCAGACCACGCTGCCTTCCTTTCACCACATGGAAATAAAGCCACGCGATTTTTATTTCAGGGGGTGCAGCTCCTGATTTTATAGCGCTCTAGATCAGAGAGACGAAATCTTGATAGATTCAATAGATCTCAGATTGCTCTGTATTAGAGTTGAACTTCCGAGCCTGCGAAGGCCATGCTGTCTGCATGGAGCATGGTAAGATCTTCCAGGAGAAAAAAACCCTCCAAACTGCGTGAAAACGAACTTCTTACCTGGTGAAGCCACACCTGGGAACATCCCGGGCAGCTGTTCTGGAGCTATCTGGAGACAYGCCAAGCCTTATGCATCAACTTTGAGCTGAGAACAAGTGTGATAAATTTCAGCCAGGAGAGTAATGTTTTTGAGTTATAAGCGCCTAAAAATAGGCCAGCGTAATGGAATTGCCTCCTCAGCCATAACTGGAGTGTCACTAGCGTGGCTGCGCAAGGCACCGCGTCTGCCTGCGTGCCGCCGGTGCCGCGGACTGCCTGCCCGGCTCTTCTCCAGCCCCCGCCGGTGCCCGGAGGGAGGCTCATGTCACTGTTGGTGGGCACAGAGCAGCAGGAGGCAACTGGCTTTTGGTCCAACATCTCCTCCACTCACCTGGGTATCACACAGGCCAAAAGCGCCAAAAATTGGAGTGGGTCCCACTCATTAATTTTTCAGGGAGATGGACCTGCACCAGCTTCGGTTGGGGTGGCAATGTTTGCAGACCCCATTACTCATGTTTTCAAAGGGATAATACAGGATGATCATCTCTAAACATTACCTTTTCTGGGCACACAGAAAGCTCAATGTTAATCGCATAACATTTGCAAGGAAATCTTTTTAATCAGTAATGAAAGCCAAATATTATCTAGCCGCTATTGACCTGCAATAACAGCACAGCACTGCTCCGTTCCCCCGTGCCTCTTGCACAGGTTCATTTGACTCAAGCTGTGGTTGGTGTTTATTCTTAGCTCACAAAGCTGAAAGAGTTTATACTATTGATTTGCTGTATTTCAGGTATTTCAGGTCCAATCTCCTGGTGCCCCTCAGCCTGAATGTATTAAGTCAGAGAGTGTTACCACCTTTACTTCCAAGACATGAATGTGATGGTGATTTATATAATCCACCCATCAATTTTTGCTTCACCAGTGCATAACTGGTAGGTGCCAAATGCTGCAGAAGTATTGATATTTACAACAGCACAGGTATTCACAAGCAAGAGTTTGCCCCCGGCCAAGGAAAGAGCGATATATTCATAGAAAGAGAGTGAAGAGGCCCAGCAGAGCTATTCTTACACTAAGGGAACCATCCTTCCTTTGCTAATGCCTGCAGAGGTGGTGCATTACCCTCTACGCATAGCTAGCCTACGCAGCAGTCTGTTTAAGTCAAGGTTTCTGAATCCTTATCCATACCACGTATTCACTTCATGTACTTCTTACAGCTGGTCAGCAAGGAAGCCTTCAAGCACATGGCGTTAGGGACTATCAGTTTATCCTCTGATTGCCTGACAATTGCTCATTGCCTCTTTCAGTACGGGAACGAAGGAGGATCAAGAGAAACTGGACAGAAGGTTCAAAAGACACAAGATGAGACGTTACTTGTGGCAGCATGCAGTTAACCTGCCCAACCCCTTGCCCTGCAGATCTGAGGCTGCTAAGCCTTACAGTGATTTAAGAAGTGATTGGACAAATCCATAGATGAGATCTCCTTCGGAGGCTATGGAAAACAAAAGCCTCTGGCTCAGGAAATCCTTGAGCCACAATAAATAGCATCTGGGAAGGTAGCTAAATAAATATCATCACACATCTCTCCTCCTCTTATACTTTTTCCCCAGACTGCTTTCAGCATTGTTGGAGAGATGGCTGGATGGTTGCAGAGTCTGAGGCAGGACAACTATTCTTCAGTCACACTGAAAAACTGCAGCACTGGAGGAAACCAATTTCTTGTCTTGTGGAAACTAGAAATTTATTTCTGTCCTGATCCACACTGCATGAGCCAAAGAGCTCTTCACTAAATGCAACAAAATCTCAGCCCTAGAGCCCATCAACCCTTTCTGAATTTATTCTTTTCTTTAGTCTTTTCTGCTTTCTTGTAACTATGGTTCAATTTCTTCAGCTTTGGGATGGTCATCTCTCAAATGGGGCTCCTTCTGCTCTGTCCTCTCCATGGCAAAGGAGACCTGTTTGTTCCTCATCTGAGAAAAGGCCCTTGTCAAACCTCTTCCCTCTAGTGAGGAGCTGTCTCAGGATGCTCTGCTCTGGCAGCTCCTCTCGTAGGGCTCCCCACTGAGCTCTGGGGCTCTGCTTATAACATGCCCCTCTCTGGCGACGTGCTTTCCACACACAACCTGGTAAGTTTAGCTCCTCCTGGTTGATCCTCAGGGCTTCTCTAGCCTCAAAATGAGCAGCACAGTCTTCTGCGATGGCAACAACATGCATCCTGTGCCACATGGAGGTCTTTCAGAGGAGGGAGCATGCTCCTTCGCCAGCTGTGAGTTCTGGTTTGAAAGCAATAAATGCACGCATGTCATAGCTTTCCTAAGAGATTAATGGTACACAGTCCAATCCCTTGGGCTTTCTGCAGTGAGTGAGATTTTCAACAGCACCTGCCTTTTTATTTTAGTAGTGGCTTACCCAGTGTTTCGTTTCAGCTCAGAGAAACTCAAAGTCACAGTAAATGTTATACACTTTACACATTATTTTCCTCTCAATATGTTGCATCCCTGAGGACATAACAAAAAGAGCTTCAAGAAGGTTTAATAAGTGGTTCAGAGAGAGTAGGAACATATCGGACCGCTTCCTGCTTCTCTGCAGTAGCTAAGGAAAATTTTTCCCAGGTATGTCAACTGCATGAAAATGTTTTTCCTCACACTGTTCAGTGCAGCAAGTGCTGGCTTGCAGCAGCACTGTCTGAGTGCACACGCAGAAGTAACTCAGTTCCAAAAACCTTCAAAAATCATAACCACAATGATTGCTGCGAGGGGAAGGAGAGCATGATTACAGACATGCCACTACTGCCTTTACTGTCCTTTCCTTACTGCCCCAGTGAACTGGAGCTAAAAAGTTGTAACCTTATTTCAGCTACAGCAGCAATATAGGAGCAGTAACAGGCACTGCTATACCCCTTACAGGACAAATAAACTCCCCATCTCCTTTTTCCAAAACCACAGCAGCAAGCCTAAGTGTCCTGAGCCACCTTCATAGTCAGACAAGCTGTATGATAGGAAGCAATTCAAGACTTGGCATGGAGCATTCCCATGTGAAAATACTATCGAGAAAGAAATAAGACATGAAAAGTGAAAACTGCAGTAAATTTACAGCCCAGGAATAAAAGAAACTTTAGCCAGAGCAGAACCAGCAGAGTCTGATGGCAGTACTTTAATTGGCATAGCAGAGTCTGATGGCAGTACTTTAATTGGCATGGTTTGAGTATCCAGTGTATCTCAGAAAGACTACTATAAAAGCCCACGTGCCATTAACATGTTAACCATTAACAGTTCTTTCCATGCAAAAGCTGAAACAAATGCCCCAGCACATGCAAGGGCAATAACCATGGTCACCCGCTGTGCTGCACTGCACCAGCCTGTGCGGCATACGGATTCAGCATCTCTCGTGGGTTCACCTTAGCCATTTTCCTCTCGTTGCACACTGGAGCAAAAGATGGTGCATGCAAACCTGAACAGCCTATCCACGTTAATGCCCTTCTCCAGGCAAGTGTTTTTCAGATTTGTGCTGTGGCTGTGTGTCCAGCTACAACAAATCTACAGCGTCGCAGAGCACTAAAATATTAAAGTCTTTGTATTGTGGTCACACTTGGGAACTGCTCAGTTGGCTCTGAAAAGTAGCTCTGACTCTATAAATAGTAAGTACTTTATCATTTCTTGCCTGCTTTAAACACAGCTATATTTCAGTCATGATTCAGAGTAAATCAAATTCCATTTGAGGTATGGTAGAAATGCTGCGTGTGCCAGAGGTGCACCCCCCCAGCTCGTATAAATCAGTACAGCTTCACTGGTGCCTGGGGAGAGGATGCCAATTTATACCAGCTGCAGATCTGCAGGGCAGCGTTAGTGTCATTCTCTTAAGACTTGAGATACCAGTATGCATCAAACACAAAATATTCCTCTTGCTCCTTACTGTCCCCCTAAAGTGCTTTGAGAGCTACTGAAAAAAAAATGCTTATCTTCTCCTACATCATTCATTCTTTTAAAAATATTAGAAAGTTGTTGGTTAGAAGTCATTATTTGCCATAAATCTCAGTGCTACGTAATGGTACATTTTGTTTAGGAATATTACCTGGAAATTAGAAACCCAGTGAGTCACTGATTTTTAAAATGCTATGGATCCAAAAATTCTTCACAACAGGGTGCAAATAAACTCAAAATAAATTAGCGTTTACCAGGGGGGAGAAAGAAACAGGGTCTATATCCTAGGTAACACTACAAAACAAAAGATTAATGAAACTGTAGCTTGAAAAGTCTAATGGCCAAGGAGCTGAAGTAAATTTACCCATAAAAGGTGATATTAATTGAAGAGCTATCAGGAAATGCACCGCTGTTACAGTACAAATATATTTTTCTCCCTCTGCAGCTCTGCAGCTTGCTGTGCACACTGTGATCTTCCCCTAAGTTGAGATTATAGCAGTCTTTTTAATTCAGAGTTGCACAGAGTCTTAGGTCAGAAGGAATCATTAAATCGTCCAGCCTGGCTTTCTGCATAACACACGTCTTTGCACGTCACCCAGTTACCTCTGCGTTGAACCCAATAACTTGTCACAGGCAACGTTTTTGTCCTGGGCTCAGACAAAAGTCTGAGTCTGGATCTTGGGCTCAGACAAAGCATCGCTATCTTTTTCTCCGAGAAGGATTGTACTGGGTGTCTCAGAACAAGTGAAAACGCTCCTGTGGAGCTGCTTTCAAAGGCTGCTAAGGTACAGCAGAGACTGAAGCAAAGACTCCTGTTATCCCATCAAAATAGTGCTGCATTCCTGAGCCAGGGTGTTCAAACACGCTCTGTCAGCGGCAGCGAGACTTCAAAGTCCTCCTCTGTCCCCGCAGCAGAGTGCAACAGGCCCAGGCACCGCAAAGGCTGGCCAGACAGCACATCGGAGCATCCGCCAAAGAGTTACAGCAGCACCACGGAGGAGCAGGCAGCAGTGCTAAAAATAGACAACAGTTCAAAAAAAAAGACGAAAAGAAAAAAACCCTCAACACATCTTAAATAAATCCATTTATTCCAGGGTTTCATAGAAACCATATAGCTGAAATTGCTACAGGATAATTCTTTATAAGCCTTATAAGAAATGTTGCTGTCCCAGAGCCCCAGTACAAATCCTGGCAAGAATACTGGAGATAACAGATTGGATGCCATGGAAACCGAGACAGACCTAATTTGAGCAGTAACCATTGCTGTTATTTATTTAATTCTGATAAGCCATCTAAATGTAGAATGACTAAAGGTTCCTCTGCACTAAAAATAGCAGGCTTGTAATATTTTAAATCGCTTGTGTTTAACAATATTTTGAGCGCCTGACATTAACACTCGAAACCACTTTTGCAACCTCAAAATTAACACTGCTCCGCTTTATGCTGTAAATCGGAGAAGAGTACCTGGCTCCTTCTTTTGTATATTAACTTTATTTGTCAAGGATGGGTGCTATGAGGCTCCTGGGCATGCAGGAGCATGCGTGTCCCCACCACTCTCCCTCCTCCCCCCAACTCCAGGCAGATGTCGGAAAGGAGGCAGATCTGGGCCACGGGACCCAAATCCCTCTTCTCCAGTTGCTATAAAGGATCTTATGGGATCGTTTGATGTGAACATCTCCATGAATAAACCACCTTCTGAAGCACGTCGCTTCTGAGTCAGTTGACAGTTTCCACCTGTCTTTGCAGCCCAGCTCTCCCTTCTCCAGCGCTGAAGAAGCAAAAGTTGCTGGTGCAAATTTGCAGCCCTGTCCTGGAGCTGCTGATGGCAGCTCAGCCGTGCACAGGGCTGCGCGCGGCCCAAAGAGCGTGGTCCGGGGGCCGCGGTGGTGCAGCAGCTCTCTGGCCAGGCGGCAGCTTGCACGGAGCCAGGATCTGCGGGCCATGGGGATTTGGTGGTGCTGCTGGAGCGTGCGGAAGTAGGGGAGAACAGAAGTTACTGTTGTGATGTTAGTACCAACCGAAAGCCCCAAACCCCTCATGTTCCTGCTGGTGTTTTGGTGTTTTTCTTGTAGTTTTCCACGTTTCCACAGCAGAAATAATACCTCAATTTTTTTGCTAGTTTGGATTCTAACTTTAATGTAGAAAAGCTGTTATATTCCSTGATAAAAATCCTGGATGCATTTTCTTTTTTAGAATTTCTCCCTGCGTCTTGCACCCTTGGCTTCAGACAGATCAGCAGCATCCTTATTCCTACCCTCGCGCGCTCGGTCCCTAGCAGCAGCGTTAGCATTTGCCCCGTTGGGAGGGGACTCGCTCAGGCAGCGCCCCAGCACAGCTTCCCCAGGAAACTTCTGCCTCCCCTTACACCTGCCTTCGCTTTTCGTTCTGCCGCCACTTCCGCCGGGAATGCACAGCGTGAGTTGCCAGGATCAAACCGCCGCAACGCACTGGCTGCGCTACGGGAGCGGCAGGGCCAGATCTTCTCGCCAGCTCACACCAAATAGCGCTGAAGGCAGCAAGGCGGCGGTGCCGGTCTCAGGCAGCCGCGGGGCCTGTCTGCGGCATTTGCTAGAGGTCTGGCCTCTGTACGGAAAAGATGGAAGTAACCAGTATTTTTTTTCAGATCGCCATGGACTGAACTCCATGATACTACAGAGCCTTCCCCGTCCGCGGAGCAGGGCTGAAGGGTTAGCTGTCAAAGTTGTTTTCTTCGGTGATTCAGAAGTAGGACTGCGAGAAAGATATTCTAGGCAAGAAACAAATTGAATAAGAATCGCTTTCAGGATCTGTCACGCTCGAGTCAGCATATATTTAGCCTCCGCTGCTCTGGTTTACGAACAGGGAGCAATACTGAGGTATTTATGGCATCAGAAGACGTTTTTCAATAGATGGTCGGGTCAGCGTTAGAACGGACAGGCGGCAATAAACTGTATTAGTATGCCATGAGACAACCATCTAATCTATATTGGGCACAGGAGGACTAGAATTATTTCGAAATGGCACGGGTTGTGATTACAGCTTTTTACCAGCTCACTGACTGTGTGCTGCAGGGTTGTTGCCGGTTTAAGGCTTTAATGGTTCGCTGTTACATTCAGATGTGAAAGGTTCATTCATCAGCTGGGGCTCGGTCGCAGGTACAGTGTGATTGCACAGTGAATATTCCCCAACCCGCAGCCAACGCTATCTGGGTAATGAAATCCTKTTAAGTAGGCTAAATACGAAGAATAAGATACGGCAGTTTTCCCCCCCAAACCTGCATAAAGCTACTAACAACCCAGCTTTAGCCATTACAGAAAGAGAAAGAGTTTCTGGTCCAACTTTCCAAAGAGAAAAAGTTGTAGGGGGGTAGAGGGCATGTAAGAGCTCACATCCTGGTTAGCTCTCTTTTCTCATTAGAGTCTGCAAAGATGTTCATCTTCTGAAGGGCATCTGAAGACTACCTTTCATAAAGGAAATCTCTCCTGAGTTATCCAACTAACAGCAAAGAAGTATTTTCTGAAAGGATTTTTGTTCAGATGGTTTCACGGTGTGATAAAACGCTGATTATCCAAACATAATAGGAAGATGTTGAATAACTTCAAACTGCGATGTCATATAATAGATATTGGAGTGCCTATATTTAGCTACTCAAACCTATATTTAAACTCTTACGTAAAAATGACCACGCAATTAGGAGAGCTAAGCAACCTGCAGCTAGTCCCTGTGAAATCTGGATGGGGAGGGAGGTCAGCCCGTATCAGTGGCCCAAAGATATTTAATCCTCCAGTATATAGTCAGCTAGGGACAGGGTAATGATAAAAACCACAACAAATTCCATTCTGATCCTCTTGGAAATTGGTTGTTAGAGCTTGYATCATGATTGGTATGAGTTCGTTGCTACAGTTTAATTTTTTTATACTGTTTCTTATCCTTCTCCTCTCTGCCACAAAGCTGCTTTTTCCTCACTGTCTTTCTCTGCCTCTTAATTATGATAGATGAAAGCTATATTTGGTTTTGAAGGTGCTTGGACAATAGCTCATCAATGACTTTGAAAATTTAATCTAAGACTTTGAATGAGACCTGAAACCTCCAGTGACTCTAAAGAACTGATGCACTGCAAGCGTTGTATGCACAGCTCCTTTAATCTTCTCTGGAAACCTCATCCACAGCCACGCAGCTGTACTGACTGCCCCCAAGACAGCAGAGAAGAACGCAAGTGGCTTGTTAACAAACTCCTTGAATTATGCAGAATATTGCGTCCTAACCTTAAATATACAAGTTCTCCAAGGGCCTCTTCTCCATGCACAGCAATATGAGCAAGATGAGAATCTGGCCACCATCTGTATAACATCACACTGCCATTCAACACCAACACCTCTTACCATCCCTTCACTCCCTCAAACCTGAAACAATTTCATTACAATAGATGATATAAGAATAAATTGTTAATTCTGTTTAATTCTTGAGCTGCCCTTGGCATTCAGCAGCAAGACATGAATGTATCAAAACAAGTGTAAATAAGGTTAGCATATCAAGAGAATTGCTCTTAAGATTGAAAAATGTACTCGTTTGCTGACAGCAATCTTTTTTCTCTTCACAGAATCATAACAGGGCCACTTGTGGCTGTAGCTGCAGCATTTTCATTATGAATTGCCGTTTTCAAGAATTTATGTCTTGGTCATTAAAAAAAAAAAAAAAAAAAAAAAGGTTCTTGGCTGAAATTTCCATGCAAACTGCTTGGGCCTAGTAACTCCTCTGCTCTCCACCTGGTGCCATCAGCTGTTCCTGCACAGCACAAATGTGAAATGCTCTGACACTGAATTACTAGCCATCTCATCACTCTACACAACCAGGAGTGACAACCGAATGGACAAGAGATCAGAGAAGCAGCCACTGCAAAAGCACTTCCTTTGTTGAAGGTGAATATCAGAAACCTGACAGAGCTGGAAAGTTACTGAGTYCGTTTCCAGAAATTAAGACTGACAAATGACTCCCTTACTGCACCGAGTAACGATGTGCCAAAATCAGACATGTTGAAACCTGAAATCACAACTGTTGGGTTTGCACTCAGAAAACTTTCCTTTAAAGACAGTGSYTATGGGTTTACTGCRTGTTTAGCTCCTGCTTGCAGCAGGCRTGCAGGCCAACAGCTCATCTGCAAYGAGATATTCACAAAGCTATKACAGGGTTTTAAAAATTGTTTATAACAAAATATTTGGCTAAACAGGATTGATCTTCTGTACTGAAGACATTCAGTGACTATCAGTTTAGCCACAGGAAAAGGCACTTCTTATCAAAAGGAGCAGAAGAGCAGGAGCGTGCACTTCAGTTCGCTCGCTATCATCCTACAGACAGGGAAAAAGGGGTGATTAACCCAGGATTTATGCTCAGGTTCTCCACCTGGTGCCATGTCAGACTGTAGACTTGCTCAACTATATCAGGTGAGTTGTGAGAGCCCCCAATACCACGCATTGGCAGTTACTCCAGAGGTTCCCATTAATCACTGCTTTGCACCGCCAATCTCATTGGCGAGGCAACATTGACCYTAAGGGGTGCTGCATTTGCTCATGGAGATGACCATGAGTTAGTTTTGCAAGTTCACTTTAAACAAGTTGATTTGACAAATTAATTTCGAAGTACTAATTCACATCCTACAAGCTCTTCGTATTTGGTAGCCTGTAAYAGATATAACCTAGAGCAGCTTAAATGAAACCATCTTCACTGGGGCCAGTCCACCATGACTGGATGGATTAGTGTGGTCCTCCTTRTGAAGGACCCAAGAGCGTTACAGCACAACCTGCTTGTGACCAAGTCCCTCACACACATGGACCTCAGCTGGGGAGAGCAATTTGCCATCACTGTTTCATCCATCTCTCTGCATGCGTTGCATAACCTGCCTCCAGCCTGATGTGCTGGGTGCCCACCTCCASCCTAGAGGGTTTCAGGGTGTTCCTACCTCCTTGTTCTGCTGGCACGGACAAGATCTAAGAGAGCACACCTAAATAGCGACTATTTTGCTCAACACCATTTACTTAAAGCTTCGTGTTTTCACTCAATTTTCTCTGTACTATTCTTTCCTGGACGAGGAGGTTTTATCCTTTCGTTTCTCATGCAGTCGTTCAGTTACTACATTTTGCATGTTTCTTTTTATGTTCTTTCATGCCTTATAAAGTCTTCAGAACCGCATTAATTCCTTGTTGTCTGGAGTGTTTCATTCCCTCCTGTGATCCATCGTGGCTGTCAGTTACCTTCTAATGACATTCAAATGGAAGTACCATGCTGTCAGGCTAATCAATGCTAATAACATAATTTAAATGATCGACTATTCTTCAGAGACTGTGTTTAGTTGTTTTATATGTTAAAGGAATTGAACAGAGACAAAGCTAAAAGCTGTAGACCTCAGAACGTGTTTAGGTAAATCAGGCGTGTGTAATTTCAGCTAGAAAACACCTCACAGCAACTAGTTATGTAAATATTGAGTGTGTCTCAATGAGAAGTGTAATTCATCTTTTCTCTGGCTTTTCCTAGCTAGAACTAAATATTGCCATTGGGATATTTTTAAGTTAAACGGAAGAATGAATTCAAGTCTCAATGGGAGGCTTCACCATGGCAAAATATTTAAGCCCTTGTGTAACTTTAAAAGGACATGAATAGTCCCACTGAAGTCAATGGGATTTAATACACATACTTTAGAGGCAAGTTGAATCACAGCCTGAACAAATGTAGGTTTCATCTTACAGAATTGTGTGACCTGATACCCTACTTCCAAATGTATCCGAGCCTCTGGGAGCAGAGCTTTGCTGACTCTTCCCTGTCGCGCACAGCCTGAACACTAAACCTAAATCCTATTTCACTTTCAGCTTAATAGGACTCAATTTTTTTAAAGACACACTCCCTAGACRTCTTATCTTTTTACCTCCTACATTAGAAGTAACACTAGAGATGGCTGTTTTAAAATGAGATTCCAGGGAAAACAATTTGCCAGTCCATTTGCTTTATGCACTTGTCAATCACTCATACCTCGTCACTGTCATTATACAACAGATCCTACTGCCTGTATCTGCCAGTGCTTTCCCACAGGTCTTTTCTTCTGTGGTCGGCCAGTTCCTGCACAGCAGCAGGAGGCACAGCAAAGAATTAGGCAGTTGTGCAAAGTGAACTTCTGTAGGAGTTCCCAGSGTAGAATTGGCATCCGGGGGGATTTATAACCCCAGCAGGGCAAAGGGTCCTGGGTAGAAGTGGCACTGGCCATGCTGGGACATGGTGTGTCCTCCTGGCCAGAGGACGAAGGGAGGGAGAGAGGTGCCCATAAGGCACAGCCTTGTGAGCCATGGGCTTCCCAGTCACAGTTCATCTCCAGCATAGCTGGGCACCAGCAGCCCTGCTCTGGGTTCAGGAATGAGAACAACAAAAACTGCAAGACAGCAAAACAGCTGCTGTTTCACATTTCCTTGACTGCTTCTCTCCAAATTTCATTCTTTCAGAACAGCCTCTTGGCCTGCAAGACCCTTGGCTTGTGTTTTGCAAGATGAGCTGCCAAAGGCTTCCTGTTCTCTGGTGCCTCTGGTATGAAATCCTCAACCCAGCGCTGCCGTGGGACCCAGACTTTCTGCAGGATTCATTAGGCTGAGCACAGTCCTGAGCTAACAACTGGTGCTCCAGTGACACACCAACCACAGGGGCCACGTCTGGCTGCCCTGCTGCATGGGTGCCCTCATCCATCCTGGCAGGCAGGGTAGGAGATCGGCTTTCTGGGCAGCAAGGTGCMTCACCACGGCTGGGACCTCACTGCCAGCTCAGCCTCAGCACAGGAGGATGGCAGGTAAAGCCAACCCTCGCACCAGGAAAGGGGCTGCAGCACGCCTACGTCCCTTGCTCGAGATCCCCTTCACCTCTAGCATCTTTCGTCACGCCATACGGATCTGGAGGAGGGGAGTGGGCGCTTCTTCCATACAATCCAAGTGGAGGGGGCCAGAGTCCAAGTGCTTGTCACTCAAATCACAATTTAACCTTGTATGTTAGCAGGTTTGGGTCTGTGAGCTATAAACACCTTTAAAAACGGGGAGGAGGAGGTGAACTCTTTTCCAGGTGGAGGAGAAAAGCAATGATTTAAATATGAAACTCTACTTGTCTTTGAAAAAGTCAGATGTGCATATGATAGGATTTTTTCTTTAGGCAAAGTTTCTCTGTAGCTTTCAAATCAGTACCATCAGAGAGAAGTTTAACCATTAGCAACAGAATCTCACAGCTGTGGCAGATGAGAAGCTTCATCATTACCCTATATAGGAGGTTTTCCAAGTTTCTGTTACCAAAAAGGAAACAGGCAAGCTGAGCAAACCTGTTTGCTTGCCAATTTAAGGATTACAATTCAACTGAATGCTATGGCTCTATACACCAAAGCAACTAAAATATTGACAACATTACTTCCAGGACTGATAGCGTTGCTAAAAAAGAACTGCAGTAAATAGGGCATTTGACTGGAAGCTAAAATGGTGCATGCTTTCTGGGCTAAAAAAATCCTCCAAAGATATTTATTAATTTATTATTCAGAGAAGACTTGCACAGTGCTGGGCACACTTAAACATGAGGCACTGCAGTAACAGCTTCTTGAAAGTCTGATTTGCTTAAAATATTTAGACCATTTTCATGTTAATTAAGGAGCAGTCAGGAAAGGAAGCCATGGGTCTGTGATAGGAAAACCAGGTCTTCTTATTGAAATGAGACTTTCTCCTCACTYCCCTCTCTGGCAGCCTCTGATACAGAGTTATATAGACTCATATATTTTAGCTATTTGAAGCAATCACAGCTGCAGGACAGATCACTGCCAGCACGGGTCTAGAGGTGAGATTTCTCAGTCCTGGTCAAGAGTCAGAGGTAGAACACAAAAGGCAATGCAACAGCTATCAAAAGCAAATCAAGGCACTTGGAGCCAGCGCTGTTCCCAAGCTAGGCTCTTTTTGCTACTTCAGTGCTGATAATTGTGCACCTGGCAGCAAGGTTTTGAGCACAGAAGCAGCTCTCCAGACATTTTTCGATTGCAATTGTGACTGAAGAATGCCAGAGCTGGCTGATCAGCTGGGAAACAACAGTTTTTGCCAGCAGGTCCAAAAGACTTATTTTTCTGGACACTGTGATATTATTTCTTTTGGGTTACAGGTTTTGGGGGCTGGGGTTTTCAGCTCTCCCTTGCATTTCTCCATCTGTTTGCTATCCCAGCTACCAYATTCCTCAGGCAACAGACTCATCCATGAAGAGCCAGTTCAGGGAAAACTGGCAGCTGCAGCCAAAATCCCAAATTTATTTACCACAGTAACATATATGACYGCAAGTCTGTGGAAGAAGGAATTGCTGCTTTTGGATCCCAGTCAGTAATTAAAGTAGCATCTTTTAGGTAGTGCATTTYGCAAGGCTTCCAAGGCTGCTCTGGACAAACTTCTCTCCCAGCTAATGGAAGATGAACCACAGCATTGCAGCAGATCTTGCTGGGAATTTCCAGAAGCACTACAAAATGGGAACTGCAATCTAAAGAACAACGGCAGGGAGAAAGCAAGTTCTCATTTCTTTTTACCTATCAGGCTGCAAGCTGTTTTCAAAATGTTGCTCAGAAAACATTGTCTAGGAAAAACAGTAAAACAAGTAAAACAAAAGAGAAAGCTGTCTGGGAAAGCAGCTGCTGTGTTAGAGAGAACATTCCCAAGGACACACTCYCTTCGCAAATACTCATTCCAACAATTCACAGTTCAAGTGAAAGTGTAAGTAAAACTATCCCCAGAGATTTGCTCCTGTGAAACAGTATGCAGAGATTCTAGACAAGAGGCGGTTTCTCTTCGCATCTGCTTAGATTACAGGTTTCTAGAGCGATTTACAAAGAGTATGAAATGGATCTGGATGACTTTCCCCATCTGCATTAGTTTTATGAGTGGGTTCATTATGTCTTCSTGCTCTACTATGTTGCTTTCATTGAGAAGCATTGGCAACGTTTTGGTATAATCTAGGACTTCAGAAGGAGTTTCCTTTCTAGAGAGCCCTGACTCATCCTGGTGAGTCAGGCTATCATTCACTGAAGTTTGTCTGATAATTTTGAATCTTCAACCTCTTCACAGACCTTTTCACAGGTGCCAAAAGATAACCTACCACCCACCCACTAAAAACCATGATGAGCTTCTGAAGCAGTGTGAGTGAGGACCTTGCTACTTCGGGGGCTACAACAGGAGCCTCCAGTGCGGCCTGCAGACTCTCACCGGCTCTCAAAGTGGGGTCCTTGGTATAGGTGCTCAAAGAGCACTTAATACCCACATTTGATCATTTTAGCTCTGATTCTTCTCTCAGAGCTCCAAAGAAAACTCATATGATCCACCAAAAAGCTCCCTGACTGCCACCCACTGAAAGCGACTCTGCTCTGAATCTGATGGATTTCACTGCCCTTCCATTTTGCAGGTGCTACTCTGCCAACTGAAATTTCTAGTTGCAAATTACATTTGAGGAGATGTGCAAATATTTTAGGTGAAGAATCAATATGTTGTAGATGACAAATTACAAAGAAAGAAAGGAATAGCTGGCTGTAAAGCATGGCTTTAGTGCTAAATTAAGAAGTCTAATAAAATGACAGCTACCATCATGCAACATAGACATSTGATTCACTCTGCTAGTGAGTGTAATATTTCAAAGAAACATTTATGTGGTGTTTATCTTAGCCTATTCATCAGCTCCCATCAAATCAAGAGTATCCCTACATTACAAATTCTCTATCCTTAAAATAAAGCTGTGAAAACTGAAAGGCTAAAGAGATGAAAGCTACATTATGGATAATGCAAAAATATAAGCTAATTATCTATCTATAGAGTACTTCCACTGCAGTTTTGAAAGCAGCAGTCTGCACAGTCCAAGCAGTGAATGACACACAGTATTAYGCAACAGGCGCGTGGGAAAAGCACATCTCAATGTTTTAATAAATATTTTCCTATTCAAATATAATCCTGATTCCTAAGATGATCTAATCAGTATAATCAATCAGACATTCTTCTCCTAGTGTTCCCAGTATATCCTCCGCTGTGACTCTGTGTCAAAGCAGGCGCTGCTGTGTCCTTGGCACATTGGCAGTGYGTCTCCTCCTCCCAGCTCCCTGGAAGGGAATTGTGCTTTTGAGTCACATTCACCAAGAAGGTTGGGCTTTTCCAGAGGATACAGCCTGGTGCTGCTCTCCCTCTGAAACAGGTATTTTGTTTGTGCCAAACTGAATCAGCTGACTTTCAAACCCAGCTGACTGSCTGGGACATCACAGACACTTAAAAAGTGCTCTTCCATGTGCCCCAGCCAATTCTCACCCTGTAACAAGGCAAAGCTTGCACAGACATCAGTAGGGTTACAGCAGGTCCCTGCCTCCCTTCGTTTGCAGCCCTGCMACAGCCTTATACAGAAATAGTCATGAGTAAAATGTAGGGACTCACCTTTCCTGAGGTATCAGTCATTCACACCTCTGAGTCTTTATCTATAGCCTTGAACCTTTTACCAGCTGGGAGTTTGCTACTGCACAGATCCAGTTGTTGCTTCTCTTTCTCTAGGGTAGAAAAAGAAGGAGGGAGGGGGAAAACCAAAAGAATCTAGGTTATACATAGGTGCCCCTGTGAGATTTCAGGAGCTCTTTAAAGTGATTTAGGAACCTACATACTAGCATTCCCAYTTCACACTTCCCCACCCTCTCCCAGTGGCAGTACTCAGCTGACGACATCTGAAGAGCCATGGAGAGATCAGATCCATTTACACAGCAGAAAGCTCCTACCATTTGCACCACCTGCAGTCACAGGCATTGGGGAAGTATTCCCCTTGCTGCGTAATATTTTCATCACTCTAGGAGGAAGTGTGAGCAAACCTGGAGATTTCTGCCAAAAAGAGTCAGAAAATCAGAWTTTTTTTCCTGGAATCAGTCTATTTGTAGTGGCTGTCCTTTGTATTTGTTATCCTCTTCCTGGGTTTTGGACAAGGGCTAGCCCAGCCATGCCTGCTGTCCTGAGGGACTTTCCCATGCGCTTTCCTGATGGACATTAGATGGGTTTTTCAGTCTCTTCTCCCAYCTGCAGTGCCCCGTGGAAGTGAAGACTTATTTTACGGTCATCACTACACAATTTTTACATTTAGAAATACTGAGATAAGCGATCAGATCCAGAGATCTCTTATAAAGAGATGCAGAGAGGCATTTGCGTTAAGAATTTCATGGAGCAAGGCATTATTCCCTTTCAAGTATGAGACTAGCTGATGGGGCTTGAAGTCTGCTCCTCTAATGGAGGAAAAGGTGCTGGAATCTGTCTGTTTTGAATCAGAGAGAATAAAATAGACAGTAAAAATGAGTGTGAATGAATGAYTGGGCTGTCTCACTCCTACATAAAAATACCATTAGCTTATTTCACGTGCCACATGTTATTTACTGACTAGGTCGCTGAAAAGCCTTTATTCTCCGCCCCAAATGTTGCTGCTGAATGCACAAGTGTTTTTTCCAGAGGGTAGATTGAGGCAGGAGCTGCTCTCACCAGCAATCACTAACACTGTTATTGGGGTCAGACTTTTATTTAATCTGCAGCAGCAGCAGCAGTAGCCAAACAGCTTCTATTAGCACAGGATACTTCCCCAAACAGCCTGAGACCAAAGCATAGCAGAGGTGTTAACAGCTCTGAAGGGCCTCATGACAATAATGAAACCTTGCCCTATTCAGGCAGGGAGCGGGTGTCCTCCGCAGCCTAGGTGTGAACTGGGACGAAGCTGTGAATCCGGATACCTTGCTCCTGACAGCCCCCATGTCTTCTTTTAGGRGTCAGGAAAATGGAGAGCCTAATAGTTGTGCCAGACCCACCTTTGCTTCTGAACAAGAGCAAGAACTGTCATCTTCACCYGAGTTGTTCCCAGCTTTGGCGTGAGCAAAACCACTGCCGTTGGATGAGGTCTCTGCCTCACCTGTTGCTCTTAAGGGTAGGCTGGGAGGGAGGGGGGAGAAGAGAGTCCTGCTTAGTCTGCCTCCATACACCCCTCTCGGGCTGTTAAAAGGATGATTTTGAAAACAAAGACATACAGAAGTATCTTGGCTAATAACTGAGCTCTCCTGAGAAACCTAAGCTCTCCAAGATATGGCTTAGTAGTTGCCACAGCTAGAGAAAAAAGATGATGTTGTGAATATCCCAGCAGACCTCAGCCTCATGAAACTGGACAACCATCTCCCCAGTTAGACCCACATCAGCCCCCTCTCCTGTTAGTGAGGCAGTGACAGGACAGTGCCTTCTCTGCTGAAGAGAGGGTAGAGCATCTGTTACCATTGGTACAGATGTACAACTGTACATAGAGCCTTTGCCATTTTTGTTTGATATGGCAGTGCTAAAAGCCGAGAGTTGCACCTTTCAGAGCTGAAGACACTCTCCCAAGGCAAGAGAGTATTGGATCTTTTCTGTACTGAGAGAAGGGGAGACAACACACCTCTGCCATACGCATTAGATGCATACCAGAACAGACTCAAAACCCTTCCAGTGCTCCTCCACCACATCCAAAAAAAAAAAAAAAAAAAAAGGATCCAACTGAGAAAGGTTATTCAGTGAATAAGACAGACATTCAGTGTGAACTTCAAGACTGACAGAGATCAGCTGAAAAGTAATGTTTTTAATTACTGAGAAATCAAGGCAATGCTGATTCTGCAGTGGTCGAGCCTGGCAGTCTCACTGCAGCTGTGTTGGGGCTGCAGCGAGGTGAGCACGGCAGCTCTGCGTCATACCCTGCAAGAGCTTTGCACACCCACTTGCAGAGCCTGACATCTGAACGCAGGTCTACTGAATGGGACCTGCGGGGTGAGGAAGCTCACCAGAAAGCTGGTTGTCCTGCTATCCTGACTGTGACAGTTTCCTGACAGTTCACACCTCCTTCCACTCCAGATAGAAGTTTTACCTTGCAGATAAACAGAAAATAAACTCAGAAGCTGCACAAACCTAAACTTCCAACAAGGGATTACCCAGGAAATTTCTACTGGTTTGCWGAAAATCTACCCAGCCAAGTACTAAGTAGTACATACACCTTACCCAGAGAGAGCAACACTCTCTCACTGCAGCAGAGAGATCATTGCAGACTGGAGATTATTAAACCCACCACACACACACAACTATTCAGTGAGACACAGTTTTGCATGATCATTTTCACATCACCACACCAACATCCTCGTTACAGAAATTGCCATCTCTTTGGTACAGTTTCCATGCACGCAGGCTGGGGCCAGGGCCTCCAGGCAGCAGYTGCAGCAGCCGCAGATGCAAACGAGCCAGCAACAGCATCATCAGCACCATTTCACCAAGAGCTTCACGTCTTCCTCCTCAATGTGATTTCCAATTTTGCAGCCTGCTGGCCCAGGCCATTCACTTCCATCGTCTCTGCAGAATGAGGACACGACCAAGCTTGTTGTCAGAAGACTTTGCATACTTGGAAGACAGCACACAGAAAACAGGTTCTTCCAATGCCTTGGTATCAGTGGAGAAAATAGCCACACTCCTCCCTTGCTGCTCATTATAGAAAAGATGTCACCTGTGGTAAGAGCTGACCAGCTAATATAGGCGAACAGACAGTGAGATGAGGCTTCGCATAAGGGACAAAGAAGGCATTGTTTGATGGATACCCAATTTCATGGCTAACCTTGCAATTCAGAGTCAGAGAGATCTAACAACAGTAAATGATTTATTTTCCCTACAAGTAGCTGTGAGGTGCAAAGAGATGCAGGAAGTAAAGCAAATCTGAACGCATATGGGAATTTTCAACACAAAAACAATCTGTTTGGCTTAGCTCACATCCATGCAGGACTGTATTCACATCCAGGCCTGTACACAATCCATGTTAACATTACAGCACTAGTACCGAGGTAAGGCGAATACAGCTGAAATCCATCAAATTCATTTCTGACAGAACCCTTAGCTATGCTTCCAATAGTTTATGGTAAAATAGAGGTCAAATTCCAGCAATCCAGCTTGAACCAGACAAAGATCCCTTGAAAACAGAACTTCTGATTCAAGCAGTATAGACATACTTATTTATGGAAATATAAAGTTTTAGACTTTTCAAAACATTTCTCAGTAAATAAGGCCTTGGGTTTCACTGCATGATAAGGGAACACAAGGAATAAAAATAGGTAGAGAGGCCTCAGGGAAAGAAAGAAAAGTGAATATTAAATCTGTTTGTGAAAATGCTTTTCCTGTGAAATAATCTCTTTCAAGCATATTGGCAACACTTTGTTCAGGAAAAATAGCAACCTCAGGAATGGACAATTTTTGGAACGATAATTAAGCAGAGGTCAAAACATGTCAGAGGAAGTAGGTATGGTAGGTAAATTACTAAAGTAGGTAAATTACTTAGCCTGAGTGCTTAACAGTAGCTGAGACACAAATTTATACAACATCCTTTTGGGCTGTTCATGCTTCCATTTTCTTACTCCAGTGGTTTAACCTCTACTAAACTAGCTAAAATCTAACCTACAGTGAAATAGCTGCTTCTTCTTGTAGCTAGAATAAAAAAGATAACTTCAAATGTTTCCCAGACTCTGGAGAGCTGGCACTCCAAAACCTGCACAGGTTTTTGACCTTCCCCTGCTTTGGTCCAGGCTGCCTTCAGGTCACCCTACTTAGCCTGAGAAACCAGACGGAGTCACACTAATGCCCATCATTGTTCCTATTCACAATAATGGAAGCCAGCTAGGAATAGATACTATCTTTCAATTACTTTTGACATGGAAGTATAGGGAGTCCTGTCTGGACAATTTAACAGAGGAAGGCTAGACTGTGGTGGAGAAACATGGAGCCTAGCAAACAGAGAAGTGCCTTGAGAGCACAGGAAATAGCACCCGTTCTGGCCAGGTTCCTGCCTCCATCAGTACATTCACAGTGAGTTCTGGACACTAGCTACTTGCAAATTCAACATTGACCTTGTTTTGAGCAAGAGGTTGGACTTCCTGAGGTTCCTCTTCCCGCGATCTCACTCACCCCCTTGTCCTGATGGGCTTATTTCTCTGTGCTGTATTCATAGCAAGAGAAGGGGATGGAGGACACCTTTACCTCCTTCCAACATCAAGGCTGGCCCCTTGCAAGGACTGGCTAACATTCTCTTCTGTCTTTGCTTCTTACAGAGGACGCATAATGATGGTTGACGCCCACCTCATAGGATCTTTTGTTGTCCTGTAGACAAGCGTGCAGAATAAGATGCACATAWGAGACCGTTCAGGGAAAACTGAACATCTGGTTTCATCTGAACAACTCCAGCACACCCAACACAGAGTATGCCTCCATCCCACCAAAGAACCATCCAGGCACTGATTTGCAGTGGTTACAAAGAGACTACATGGTATTGCTAAAAAGTCCAAAGAGGAGGAAAAGCAGCAGTAGCAGGAGAGTGCTTAGCAGTAATTTGTTGCTTTACTAACCGGAAAGTGAGAGATGGCTCAGGGTCCCCAAGTCAGGACATCACTGAATGAGCTTGTCAGGAAGATCATTTCCTCCAGTCCCATAGGAGGCAGCTGGATGCTCCATTTATGCTGCCACACAACAGCATGGCACTGGAGACAGCACAAGGAAAGCTCCTGGCTTGTTCCTCCTGACACAAGTGATGAGGAGTCAGAGCTGGCTGGGGATCAAAGAGGAAAAGGACAGAGTGGAAAAGAAACTAGCACACTGGGGAAATCTACAGAGACATTGCCTTCACCCTGGTAAGTCAGTCCTGCCACTCTAAGACAGCTAAATCTCTGGTCCATTTGGAACACTACTGGGGGGGGGGCGTAGGGTTTTCTTCTGTCCTCTCATGCCCATCTTTCCTTTCAGAGATGTAACAGCACAACACATTTATGCTTTGCTTACAGAAATCTACTTTGTGTCAGTCCAAGGTATCAAGTTAGAGCTGTGCCTTCTACATTTGCCTCATTATAAGAAGCATACAGCTTCCCCCCAGAAAACAAGTGAATGCATCGAAACTCAAGAGGGAGCAAGTACAAGATAGATGCTTCCACTGATGATTTCATAACAAAGGCTGAGGTGGCCAGCACTGGGCATCAGGTAGTGCTAGGTGCTTAATGGGTTGCTTTCTGAAGAGGGAGTAGACCAAGATACTTGAGCTCCTCTTCCCTGAGGCACCTGCCATTAGTCTTGTGCACGCGGCTTGCGTTGCATTGTCAGCCAAGAGGATAAGCCTCTAAATGCCTGGCTCTGCAGAGCAGCAAAGCGAAGTGGTGTTATGCCAAGAAAGGCATGCAGGATGATTCAGAGTTGCTTTTAAATTACAGGCTTCCTTCAAAGTGGCAACCATCTGCAGTCACACAAGCTGCAAGACAAGTGCCTAGGGGAGACAACTCAGTTCCTTTACTAAATGAAGTGGAAGAGGCACCTTACTCACTCTCACCCACTTTAATTGCCACTGCTTCCATCAATTTTTAGGACTGAGTGTCGAATAAGAAATAGGGCTCCTATTTTAAAATCATCCTCTGTTCTTTCTTCTGTGCAAACCCATGGGAAAAAGAAAAAAAAAATCAAATCTAAAGCTTTGATCCTGCAGATCCCTAGAGATGCTCACTACTTTTCACAGAGACCCGCACGGTGGTATGGTTTTCTGTCTCCATGAAGTATACAGCTGCTGAAGCCACATAACGTCCCCCAACCATCAGATTTCAGGCATTCACAAAGTGGGCCAGCCTTTGAGACTGAAATCAGAGTGCTCTTGAGGCTCCTCTGCCTGGTACAGGGTCAACATGGTTGTTTTGTACCTCCAGTCTAACCTGCATGGCAGGTGCCATAGTCTTCCCAATATATCATTTTGAGTTACACATACATACTAAATGTATCTAAAAATTTCCAGCAATGGTGACTCAACGATAACATTTGTTATCATTCTAATAACTAGTCATTCATATTTCTTACGTGAATGAGTTTCCCTTAAACTTCCAGATCTCATTATAGCTTTACCCACCAAATTGGAACGGTTCCTATTACGAATTTTTGTTCTATATATGGAAAGTTAGGGCTTACCTTGCTTAACACAAAATTATTATTCTAATAGCTAAACAGATCGCTCAGGCTTCTCACAATAATCCATGTTAATCAATTCTATTATTTTTGTAAGGCTTCTCAATGGGGGACTCTGATTTACTACTGTCTTTTTTGAACAACTGACCTGGATAGAGTCTTCCCATAGCAATTGGGCAGAATCCCATTCCCATACCAGACATGCCCAAGAATGACATCTGCTTTTTTGGCTATAGGTGAGCTCGTATTCTGCGTATTTTTCTACTGTGATCCTTTCTTCTGCCTTTATCATCATCAGATTCTTCTTCCAGCATAAGTATGATCATAAGTCCTGCCATATGGCCTTGAAGTTTGACGTTGCACTGTGCTGCCACTGTGTTTGGAGGCTGGTCACAGCCGGGCAATGCGGCTGTTTACCAGGCTGCCCTCAGTGACCCATCCTTGGGGCCCGGGGCTGTCCCTGGCACCCCGTTTACTTGGCCATCCTTTACCATCCCTCCCCACAGCACTGCCAGTGCTCGCAAGCAAGAATCATGTTGCCAGTGTCATTTCCAGGCAGCTGGCAAATATCAGATGGAAAATGGAGAGAAAGAGATGAGCCCTGGAGAGCCTCACAGTACCTTCACTTGTCAACGACCTTTCTGAGGATCGTTAGTTAGGCAATTTTAAATCCATCCGATGTGCATAATGATGATTTTCCTCTTCTCTAGTTCCTTGTTACGAAGTGCAGTATGGAACAAAATCGTGCATCTTCCCGAAGTCTGTGTGCTTCATGTCGAATCAACCCAAGTACATTTATCAATCAAACATGTAAACTCACCAAAAAATACTATAACAAGCTCCTTCAACATGATTGTTTCCTTTAACCCACCATCATAGGAATGAAGCAATATTTTCCTCCAGAAATTCCATATTCAGTCTAATTTGTTCAGGTTCCTTTCAGATAGCATCAACAGTCCATAAAATTTGTGATTCTCTTCATACATTCAGAATCTAGCTAGTTTAGTCACTGTTTTATTTGCATTTGCTTGAAGCATAAACACCAAGGACTTAAAAGCATCCCTATTTGGAGCAGGTAAAAAAAGACAGACAGAAAAAGGAAAAAAAAAAACAACAACAAAGAACTCTTTCCCTCTATATCTAACATGCAAGGCTAAATTCATTTTTATTTTAATACACTGGCTGTTTTCTGCTATTAAGTATACCACAGAGGCTGCAGGATAGAAGAGTACAGAGATCTGCAATAACACCGTTCCATGTAATGTAAAAGAAAGAAATGGCTGAGTTCCCTGACAGATTATTCACATATTTAAGCATTAGCAGAATGAGGATGCATCAAATTTTCAGGATGGTAAAAACAGTAGAGAGAAATGATGCTTACTCGTGGCTCTGCACAGGCTTATTTTTCAGTAGGGCTTCTTCTAATTTTAAGCTTCCTTTTATTATAAAGAATGCATCAACAATGACATATGCTTAATGTTAATCATATACGTCAGAGCCTGCAAAACACTTACATATCTCCAGGTCTGTGCCCAATTGCTACAGAAAGACCCCCACTGGAATAAGTCTTTGATCACGCTGTAATGCTGCTTCTACTCCTAGAGGTAAATCAGCAACCAGCTCAGCTCATCGAGCTTTTATTGCTACAGTGGAGGACAAAAGCCCTCAAAAATATGCAAGCAGCTCCATTAAAAGATCAAAAGTAAAGGATCGAGGGGCTCTGAGGCTAGCTGCAAATCAAAGAGGTATGTTTCCATTTGCATTCCCATGTTTTATTTTGCAGATCACCTTGAGGGACTCGGAACACTTTTAGAATTGGCTAAGGGTCTTTCCACTCTAAGCATGTCTTGCTTTAATGAGCTTCAGGCACAGGCCTAGAAGAACCTTGCCCATTGTGGTCATTATATCCAGTCTCCTCCAGGCCCCAGGTGGCCAGTCATCCCTCCAAGTTGCTTTAATTGGGTTCTTCTTTTAAATTTTTTTGGACCACTTCTTCCTGAACTGCCTGCCATCCACTGCAGCTGGGCAGTTGCAAACTCTTCCCTTACTCTAAGGTAAGGAATTTGCCTCTAAATTCCAGCCTAGATTTATTTATGGCTGGCTTATACTCTTTTGTTCTTATACCACTGTTTCTTTCCTCCTGCTGGACACAAAATTCAGACAGAAAAAAAGAGAACAAGACATTGCCTCAGTCTTGTACGTATGCAGCCCGCAAGTTGGCCCACTAGCAATAAATAGATTTGCTCATTTCTGTAAATATGTGTTTTGTAATTTTTAAGGGGAAACCAGAGCTTAAAACTGGCATGGGCAGGAAAAATAAAGGTCTGAACCAAGGTCAACTTGTTTAAGATTCTACAGAGCCTGTGCTACAAACAGATGTTAGTCAGATTTAACTCTGAATAAATAATCTTCCGGAAGGTTTAAATTCCTGATGGTCTGCTCTGCCTAAAGAGAAAGRTTCTTATTCCCTCCTTGAAGACCACTGTTCAATGGTATTGGCTCTGCAGGAAGCCACCCACAGAAGGAAGCCACCATCAGAACTTTCCATCTCGGACCACACAGGGGAGCCCTGAGAGGCAGGACTGGGAGCACTGGGAGCAGTACTGTCTGCAGTACTTTCCATGCTGCCTAACTGGGATCCAGTAGGAATTAAAGTTCTATGTGGATAATTGATATTTAACCTTCCTGTAGGTTAAAGAAAGGTGGGCTGCATGAACCTCATGTTTCCCTACAGAATATTTCTTCCCCAAATTACTTGTTTTAATCCCAGTACATTTTAGCTTTATTGGCATACATTGCAATTTATTGTTTGCCTCAGATGAGTTTGTCACTGCTTAGAGCAAAGATGAAATGACATTCAGAACTTTCACTAGACAAATTAGAGACAGTAATTAAAACTCATTTGATTTCAGACATGATAATTTGTTTTCCTTCATTCTGCCATCAACAGTTCAGGTGTTACCTTGTCTTTTACAAGGAAGTGCAACCGCAGCAAACCTTTTAAGTTACCAACAGTCTCTCATCTTCTGGCAGAAGAGAGACAGAAACTGGCCCATTTAGAAGATGCTTCTGACCACCTGAGACAAGACAGGAGGGGATACCTACACGGGCTGAACTAGTATACTCAAGAGGGAGAACTGAACCTGTTTTGCTGAAATCAATCTGAGGACCTCAGCTGAAGGCAAGGTGCTTTAGATTCACCTGTCTATGAAAATCACACAGTTGTGGGAAAGTCTTACTTCATTCAGCACATAATATTACCTCCTATTCAGCTTTTTATTGCACCATCTCCTATGGTATTTCACTAAGAATCCTGTTAAATAGTGTAGCCTGACTACATGACAGGAACATGTCATTCCCTCTTTGATTGTATAGACCCTCCAAGAACACCATTGGTCTTATCGCTACGGATTTAGCCTGAAAAAAGTGTCGGGGACTGGCATTATGTCTAAAGAAAATGAGAGCTCTCTTTTTGCCTTTCTCACTGTTTTGCTGCACCATTGTGAACAAGTTATTTTATTGTTTCCACCTCCCCTTCTTCCTTCTGTGAGTTCCTCCTGGTGGAGATGTTTCTTCCCCATGTACATTTGTATCATATCTTCACTGAATCCAGCATGTATTGATGGAGCACAAGAAACTGAATTTTACAGTGCTTTTCCAGAAGAATCACTTCTTAAACATTCACAGCTAAGTGATTAAAACAGCCTAGCATGGTCCTTCTAGCTATAGTTAACCCACCAACCTTTACAGAAGGYAACCTTGCACAGAGTTATAAATGAGATAATTTTCTAACACGAGTTAATTTTGTGGGGAAGTAGCCTTTTAAATGAAGGTTTTCACCATTCCTCCTCTTCCCAGGAGGTACCAGTCACTGCTGGAGTCCTACCCCTCCTGCACCACCCAGGGCAAAGCAGTGCCAGCTACATGCGCACCTGCCAGCTGGGGGGCTCTTCTCCAGCTGACTATTTGATGCAGATCAAATTTGAAATCCTATTCTATAAGCACTTACACCTCTCTTCACCACTGTTTACTACCCATCTGTTTGCTACTCATGTAGTGAATTATTTGAAAGACTTTAAGCTGTCACCCCACAGGTAGTTTGATCAGTGCCTGGGGAAATAACATTTCCTCAGAATTCCCAATTCTTGAGTTAACATCCTCTGAGATTACAGCAGGCTGTTTCCTACATGACTGAAGCAAGGGAAAAACAGAACTTAAGATGAAACAATACACGCTCAAGGACCTGGAGTCTGCAAGCACATGCAAGGAACTGTGTTCAGGCGGCAACCTGGTGGACCAGCCCAGAAGAATACCACCACTGCTCCTGGCAGTCAAGTCATGAGAAAGGATCATAGAAATTGCAAGGCAAAGAAGGTTTAAGGCAGGAAACAGAAACAAAAGTAATTTCTTGCTTTACTGCATGGAAGATAGAAGTGCTGATCATTTTTCCCAACAATGTAATCTGACTTGAAAGCCTTCTTCAGAAACTGCATTTGCTTAGTTTCAATCAAATGAATTGTTTTCTTCATTAGAATGGGGCTACAGAGTAGAGACACTGCTGATAAATATTTAAAGACTCAGAGCTTTAAGTGAAAGGAAGGATTTGTTAGTAATATTTCACTTTCTTTAAACTGTTTATTTGCCATTACATCTGAAAATTTTAATTTTATGCTGATTGCTTGGAGAGCTGATGTTCAGACACTTCCCCAAGAAACCCAAGAGCCAGGAAGGCAGTCTATAAATAACTGCTTTGGAAATAAGCTTCTGTGAATTGGACATAACCCAGATCAGATTTTCAAGAGTGTTGTAAATTACCCACAGCCAGTACATAGGTCAAAAATATTTACTAGCGTTAAGCTGAGTTCCTCAGCTTCACCTCCTGGGAGTATTTTAAACCCAGAGCAGACAGTATGGAGGCCTGAGGTTGAGGTCTGATTGCCCTCAGCCCTGTGTCGTTACTCACTGTGGTGCTGACACAGCAGTATTTTTTGCTGGCCTYGCGCTAGTGTGAATGCTCACCATAACCAGAAGCATCGTACGAGCTTTCCACGATGCTAATACCTGCTTGTGATTAAGGACAGCTTATTATTAAGTTGACTTGAAAAGTACTACAGTAGTCTTAGAGAAACAAATGAGAACAGGATTATAAGGGAGGAGAGAAGGGAGAAAGGGAAGGGGAAGGAGGGGTTGGCCCCTCATTCTTGCAGYAATGAGACAGGGAGCTGACAGATCTCCTCCTTAAAAGGAGCAGAGTAGTGACTAAATGAGACAACACAAGCACATGCTATTTAGGTGCTATTTTGTACTAGAGACATATAGCTTGAGCACAGGCTGTTGCCTGTCGCTGGAGAGTGACCCAGCAGCACTGCCATGGTCTCCTGGGGAGGATCACACCMGTCATTGCACTAGGCACAGACTCATTGGCTTTCATTGATCAGTGCCTGAACTCCTCCTGACGTCTCTATTCTGAGAGTACATCTATCCATTCATTTTTGCCAGGCTCCTGGTAGTTAAGACTGGTGACTTGTAGAGCCCCACTTCCCTGACTCCTGCCTGCTCCTCCATCGTGGAGGTCTCCTTGGGGCACACACAGCCCCTTCTCCTATGCCTGGAAAGTTCCTGGTATGCTTTAGACTCTGACAACTAGCTCAAGATGAATTACATTCCCAATCCTGCATTCCTGCATAGTGCAGCCTTAGTTTGAAGGCACAAAACCTGGAAGAGAAACCCTCAGACTCATTTATAGAAAGAGGGTACACAACACTTACCTGTCGAAGCAGGATTCATAGCGAGGAGATGCAATGCTTTCTAAATGGAGGTTACACATCACARATTCTTCATGTTCCCATGAGTTTGACACAGCTTTCAAAATAAAAAGGCATTGTGAAGAAGAACTCATCAAAAATATTAGGGAGATGTTTTTTTGTGATTTCCAAGATTATCCTCTGCAGTGTGAAACTATGATCTGAGCCTGAGCTGTGGAACTCATGCATTTTTTCAGAGAGGAGTCTAATTTAGAAAGAGTGTGTCATATATTAGACAYTGCATCTTTTAACTGGTTGTATTTCGATGCATGTGAGACATCTGACTTGGTTTAAGCAGTTTACAGTTTGCTTCAGCTTAGACAGTATATTCATAATCAGTCATGTAATCTTAATTTTAAAGAGGGCTAGCCAGACCARGACAAAGAATTTTCCAAAGGTAGGTTAGGGATGCTGCTTTTTAAATTCAGTTTGTATTAATTTAAATGCTGAATTCACAGGACATCCACAGAGAAGGTTCAATTAGGAACTTTCACTAAAACYTCAACCCATGTAAATCGGATGAAGCACTACTGCACTCAGTACAAGTACACACCTTGGGTTCCAGCCCTCATCTGCCCTTCACGTGCTACCATCTACCCATATTCCTACTGGCTTCCAGCAGCTTCAGAAGCAAGCTTAATCCTGACACACTAATTCTACAAGCACTAGGCATGTATTGACACTGAGGTGCCAGTTTTCTGTTGTACTCAGAGTGTAGGTGTGCCCACCTCCTGCAGAGTCAATACAGGGAGGCAGGCATGTCAAAGCCCAGCCAGATCCCCACCTCCTGAACGCTCAGGTCTCTAAGCCTCTGGAAGGGCCTCTCTCCTGCAACTATAGACAAAGTCTGTGCTTCCAAATTTGGCACTTCARGTTAGGACCTTACCTTTAGAAATGTGAATCCAAGCCTTCTTCGCACCATGGGCTARACAATGCACGAGCAAACATGCATAGCAGATCATTATGTCACCAGATTCCTTTCTTACTAGGRGTGTGAATCCACTGTACATCAGTGAAAGCCACCACTCTGGAGCTGGCATTGGGTGCACAACTATCAACCTTCTTGAATTTGCAAAATAGTCCCCAAGCAGTGCAGARGAATTTGGCTAGCTCTCTTGGTGAATCTGGCTGCAAATTAACTCAGCCTTCATAGCACAGAGCTCTTGGCTTTGTTAGAGCTGGCAAGTCAGAGGATCCAACAGCCCATTAGTGAACAGTTAGTAAGATAAGTACGCCAGGGCACTAGGTCAGAAGAAACAAAAATAAAACCCAAGTAGGTCAAACTGACTAGAGGAGGCCAATTCAGTCTTAACTGTTAGACAGATCATTCCATCATACACCTCTGATTGTGTCACTGGGGTTTAAGGAGAAAAACTGTAATGTCTCCCACTGGACCCATAGTGGTGGTTTCATCCATCATGTATTGTTATGAGCAGATAGATAAAACTGCAAGGTCCCTTTCTCTGAGTATGGCATGTTAACCATTGATTGCCTTGTGAAGTTTGTCCCAGATTTACTGGGAAGGGTCTAAGCTTTTCCAATTTCCTCCCAAGTCAATCAGCCGGAACTGATGGACTGAGACTGCATTTATTAAGCAAAGGGCAAGCTTCAGGTATAGCTGCTTCAAATACCTACAACTCAGGGAGCTGACTGATGGAACCAGCTACAGATATAAGCTTAGAAATATACTTATTTCCTCTCTGTATATCAACACCACAGACAGCTCAGCTCATAAAAGGARGGCAGGCAAGTAATGATGATAGTAGGAAGAAGGAAAGGGAGGGTGAGAAAGTGAATAGGGCAGAAGGATGCCCTGGTATAGGGAGAAGACAGGAACATGGGCATGGAAAATGGGTAAGGCACAGAAAATGGATAAGGACATAGCCACAGACATGGACATAGAAAATGGGCAAAAGGATAACAATCGGTGTTATTACTTGAAGTCCAATATGGAGTTCAACGCAAGGGCTTTGACTATGGTGGTTTTGGTTGTGCTGGCTGAGACTCATCTCACATCAATTTTAACTATCCAAAAATGAAGTTTGGCATTTAGTGTAAGCTATCAATCAAGGCTCATTTCTAGCCAAAAGAAAGAGAGAGAGGCACCTCCTGCATCCAACAACAAGCACCAGAGCCAGGGGGGACAAATACTCTCCCCCAAGTGAAGAAGGAAATGAGCTCCATCTGCTAGCCAGATGTTGTTGGCTGAAGTGAACCTACTTCTATTAACAGAGTCCTGGTCCAGCAGCATTTCTCTAGGGCAYTATGCTACCAATAACACCAGCAAATGGAAGTGGTGGGTTTACCGAAGGAGAGAGAAATATCTTTCAGAGATCTATTTCAAAGCAATCTCCAGGGCTCATACTCACATCAGCAAGCCAGGGGCAGGAAGAGCCTCTTCCCTACACATTAGGCTGGCCCATTAAATGGGATTATGTTGTCTTGTGCCAAAATACAGTGCCAAGCCAACTTTTGAGTTTATATGTAATTTAGTTCTTGCTCTATATGGTGATGTTTGAGCTTGGTGATCTACCTGACTCATCATAATCTGCAGAAACTGCTTCCTTATCAGAGATTTGTTTCTTTGATTTATCTATAGCTTGAAATGAAGATGGCAAAGTCTAAATTTGGAATAACTTCAGCAACAAAGTACACATAACTGCTTGCATTCAATTTTCTGAAAAGACAATGACCAAACCAAATCTATATTTCCTTTTAATATTGCTTATTTAAAATGAAACTGAAAAGAAATATTACAGCTGCTACTGTTCAACATGCTGCCCCATGAATTAGTAATTATGTTTTCCTTCTACATTGGGAATCTTTTGCCTGTTTGCTGTTTCTTACTGTCACTCAAAGCGAAGAGTTTTTCTTTCAATGAGACAATTTCAAAGCACTTTTACACTCATGTAGAGAGAGGGACTTATTTACTTTCTGACAGTTATTTACTTCCTGTAAATATTTCACAGCCACAGGATCTCCCAGATGAAAGCAGAGTTTGCTCTATGCTCCTGTTCAGGAGTCTAATTAAAACCGGAATAAAATGGGAGGGATTGAGCCGAAGTGCTAACTGCGATGGATGTGTCTTAAGGGAATTCAGCGACACGAGTTTGTTTCTTGGCACAATCATCGAAGCTTCAATGTAAAAACAGACGAAAAACGTCCAGCACAGGAACAAAAAACCCTGAGATGGGGAGTAAAGGAAAGTCTGTCAGAGACCGAAGAGCTGCCAGCCAATACTGTTTCTATGCGAACCGGCTGTATGCTGCCGTTACTGAAAAAACAGCGATAGTTGCCATTTTACATCTCTGGAAACATCCTCCTTTTGCCTGAATACCCTGTCAGCAGCACTGATGGAAATCGTTGACAGCATGTGCTCACGCCTGTGATCCCACCAGCCCAGAACGGTGGCTTCAGAGACGAGGCTTCTCTGGTGAAAGCCAACATGGGCTTTACAGAGAAGCCGAGACAAACCGCACCGCAGACCTCTACTTTGYGGGGAGGGGCCTTTCAGGGGGTAAAATTACATTATACTGGGCTTCCTCCTTTGCACAACTGAAAAAAAAAAAAGAGCTCTACACTGTCTGTAGGCATCAAATGATGCAGGAACGTTCTCCACTGTTTATTTTTAGCTATGACAAAACATGAGGGCGTATCTTCACCTGGCATAAACAGCTAATGCCAACCGTTTCCAAATACATCTTCGTATCTTCGGTGGCTATGGGACTTTCTACAGAACGGGTACTTTCTGCAGTATGTTAATCACTGCAACAGAATGATAGGCACTGCAAAGGACTCGATGGCTGCACTGCCTCTCCGTATGGATAACTTCCAACAATCTTTGCTCCAGAAAAAAACATGGACTTCAAAGTAATCAAAAAAAGAAAATATAGAAAATAAAGATCAAGCATTACTTTCACTGTTTTCCAGAAATAGCTTGTTTGCTGTTGGTTAAGGACAGATTACTTACCGTAGATGTCTAGAGGGCAAAGGCAAATTGCAATTTGCTTAAGGTTTGAGCTGGGATTTTTTTGCTTAAAAGAGTGAATTTGCAGAGAACAGAGATTATGAACAACTCTCTAACAAGATCCTCAAGCCATCAGGGTGCTTAACAGTATTGATCAGTGCAGGCAGAACACGTTTTTAAAACATCTATGAGGTTAAAGTAGAAGTGGTTTTCTCATTCTGACTTCTCATCAACGTCACTTCACTTTGCAGTGCAGAGAACCCTTCCCGCTCCCGCACCTCCCCGGGCCTCTCAGATGGCAGGGGATGCCTTGCTATGTCATCCAGCCCAATGCACTGGCCCTAAAGCCTGCCTTTGCTGGTATCTATGCAAACTTACTTAAAGTAAGAACTTGAAATGCAGCTAATTATTTCAGGCTTGTATCTGACCCTGTGTAGCAAACATATCCTATTCCCAACTAGACTGACGAACTCCCCTCACGCTCACGGCTCTGCTCTCACTAGCAGCAATGCCACCCAGAAGTAACTCCACCGAGGCCTGAAAAGCATGAAACCCATTTTCTTTAGCTAATACTTGAGAAGACTGAGGATGAYGAAGAATTTCATCAGATTAAGTTTTTAGTTGGTAGCTCTTGAAATCAGGAAGTTCATGTTTCCTTCTAAGAAAGATTTTGCCTTTTCCTTGCCAACCATGGACACCAAAGATCATAAAACTCATCTGTTGATGAGCCACTGAGATCCTAAAAGGAAGAACGAGACAGCAATGCAAAGCATTCAGCTCTCTCAGCCCAGTTTCCAGTATCTGTAGGCTCCTCGGTGATGTCCTTGCAAGCCTGGGAAAGCAGCAGGAGTGCCTGTAACAGAGATGTTAACTGGGAGCTCTGCAGGCGCTGGGGACAGATTGCACATGCCTGCGGACCCAAATGTCCTGGGAGGGACCTTTTGGACTACATGTATTTTTCATCAAAATATGCTACTTGGGCAAAGCTGAAATATTTTAAAGCCACGTCAGTGTTAACAGTATTTGACAGAGCTTTTTCTGTGTGCCAGGCTCTGGTCACTGGTGATGAGCGAGAGATTCAAATTGAAAGCCTGACTTTTCAATCCAGAAATGAACATTATGACACAGTTCCACTCTGAAACAAACACATGCCCAGAATCCAAGTGTTTATGAACATTTTGTTCAAATGAGAAAAAGAGAAATTTCAACAAAATCCCCAAATCTAACACCTCAAACTAGAAGAGATGTCTCCTAACAACTCACTGCTAGAGAGAGCCTTTTAATAGGAAGGAAAATGTCTTATCTTTGTATTTTAGTCTTCTTGTGAGAGCATAGAACACTAAATCAAAATCAATCGAGATCAAATATTTACTTATGTCATCTACCTAAATAACAAAGCTTTCAGCTGCACAGTGCCCATTACGGAGATCACAATTCTGGGGATTTTGTTTGCAAAATAAATGAAAGAAATGCTTTGCTTTCAACATAGTGCCCCAGAAGCTGACAACAACAATAGCAAAGATGAGAAATTATTTTTATTAATTACCCTATTTATTCTAATGATGTTGGCAYTTTCTGTGAAGATTAATTAGCTATAACATTGCAAATACTATTACAAGTGAAACATGCACCACAAACCTAGAATAATTTGAYTGACCTATGTTCTAAAGGAAAATATTTACAGGAATTAGATTCTAATTGTCCTTTGTTATGGTAGGCCATTCAGCACAGTCCTTTTGTATTGATAGGAGATCTATTGTTTCAGTATTTTAGCCCAATTTGTTTTCTCACGTTTGCATTTTCTTATGCACAGAAAATGAGAGATGATCATTACCTTCTTCACTTTGCATTCAGTTTACATCAACAGCACATTATCTCATCCTAACTCATTTATCTACCACAGAAATTTGATAACAAAAGCTACTGTCAGTGATGAATAAAGATCATTTCAAACGGAACAAGAAGAAACAAGATGAATTATAGGCTTTAGGACCTTTTGTTTGCTTAAGAAAAGGAAAATAAAGGATCTTTTTCATCCAGGCAACATAGTTCTTACAAGGTTGTAACTCAAATTCAGCACCTCTCATTTACCTGCAGCTGATGGTTCCTTTCCGCGTACAAAAGTAACTCCAAATACCCATGCAACCATAAATGTCGCTCACATTTGCTGCATGAAGGAACATTTTTAATTTTTTGGACTGAGTGCACAGAATTTATGGTTCATAAGCTCAAGTAAACACTTTAACAACTACCCGAGGGCTAGTGTAACCTCATAGCAACTAATAGCTCTCCAGCCTGCAAGACACAGGCACATCCAACACACTACATACCCCGTTTCTCACCGATTTGTGYTAGCCTGTTTATGAGCACTCCCAGGGCTGTGAAATGCACTGTGGGATTCTGTTGCATTGACAATAGCAGAGTATTCATCTTGTTGCACTGACAATAGCAGAATAGCCATCTTGCTTTGCAGGCAACTAGTGAAGCCTGCCAACTCCCTTCTTCTAGCTCATCTACTTTAGCGAGTCATCAAAACCAAACGTCAGCAAACATCTCTCTGCTGGTTTTCTCTTAACCATGTTATTTGATCTAATACCCAAAGGTAATAGCACCAAAGACACACTTAGAAACGTGGTTCTGCTTTAACATCTTTCTGTTAGAGGACCTTTTGCAGCTGGGCAAAGCACTGCAAGGCAGAGATTTGTGCATGGACATAATGATGGATTTCAGCACTGCAGTGCACAGGAGGGAGRAAGGGGAGAAGCAGAACTGGGAAGCAGATCTTGAGCAAGAGGGCAGTGGCAGAAAGGCCTCAATCCCTCCCARGAGTAGAATGAATGATTTCAGTCTGTCTCCCCTACCACTCCTCAAGGTGAGAAAGGGGTCATTTTGATCTTTCCAGAAGTGTTTTTTTTTCCTATGTTCAACATTTTCTGGGAAAAAAAA
>NW_028187177.1:152111-207980 GCF_003343005.1 Rhea americana | reverse complement strand
AAACTCCTCACTTGAAATAGCTCTTCAAGTTAAGAAAAAGTCAGAGGAAAGGAAGAAACTTGTTTTAAAAATGTTAAGCAACCCATCATTAACATGAATGCTTTCTTATGAAACAGCCTTTTTCTATTTCATTAATAAAAAAGCTAAACATTTCTGATTTAGACCAAACAGATCAAATCCTCCTTCTCGCAGTACTTCCCTCTCCGTTCCCTTTCAGTCCACCCATTGCCCAGTGCAGATCAGGAGTACACTGCGAACCTGCCCTGGGCAAAGGCTGATACTGCACTGTGAGCCTGGACACTCTGCCTGCTCCAGAGCCGTGATTTGGTCCCTACATCAGTCCATGGCAGGACTGTCCAAGCCACCAAGTAACTGATTCCTTCTCTGAGGCTTTGAGTGCAGAGCTGGGGACATCCATGAAAAGTTGTGATGTTTCCAGAGTTTGCCCCAGCAGATTTGGATAGAGGACCAATACTCTCATTTCACTTCATCTAGATTTTAACTCGATATCTTGAGTATGATGGTGCAGTTCTCCTTGCTACGGCCCTGCTCGAAGTCTGCACGTTTCACCCACAGGGTCTCCTTCGACTGAATCCATCCCAGCTGTTCTGAGATGAAACCCAGGACATGCTGAAGCCTGTGAAAATGTTACCGTGACTTTTATAGGGCCAGTCACATCATCTGGACAAGAATGAAAACTCCAGTCCTCTGACAAGGTTTGTGGAAGCAGAATTAATTTATTCTTGTGCCAGGCTCAACCTGCTGAACACATCAGTAATATCCTACAGGGGAGACAAGGATCCCAAGGACTGCAGCTGCCAAATAGGTGTGTTGAATAGGAACATGCCCCCTCAAATAATCTCCATGGTGCCATTTCAAGCCTCAGCAATGGAACATCTGGGGACCTTAAATTAAAGGGTTACCCAGGGTAAATAAACAAGCGCTTGCACTTTGGAACTRTTGACTGAGCTCCACCACTTGAACAATTCACCAGCAAGAGGTTAAGGCAGCAGGAGGAAGATGGCAAAAATCCCTCTCATAYTCTCCATTTATCTTCTGGGAGCTTTTCTTGGAGCCCAAAGTGAAGGTAGGTTCATTTAAAACCTAGGAAGTCCTCGGGGATGGGGTGGTTACTGTCACAGGAAAAGGGACGGTTTGACACTTGACATGGGGACGGTTTACGCAGTGGCAAGAGCCCAGAGTAAGACCRTTACATTTCACAGTTTCTCCCTCTAAAGCTCTGGGTGTTTTCTTGGGAATAAAATAATAGCTTTTATGGTTGTTTTATGCAGAAAGTGTCACAGGGATTAATTTTAAGAATGGGATTCTTTTCTTAAATTTGCAGAGCTTTTAAGCTTTCAGAGTTTGATTCAGCCATTTTAGAACACATGCACACTCAGACTAAAGGAAAAACAGGGAAAGCATTCCTGGGGAGTAACCTCCATACCCTTTACTCCAACGTGCTGCTGTCCCGGAATACAAATAAGTACTCAGATCTGTAAAATGGTCGTTGGATTTGCCACTGTGAGAACTGTTTAAAGCCAAACCCAGGATGAATTTAACAAATATTGTAAAATGCAGCCGGAATTGCAGATGAGACAGAGTAGTTGATGGATGTGGGCAATCACACATAGTAATGCGGGCCGTTGCCGGATTTATCTATAGCAGCAACAGTTTCAACAGAGGCTGGTTCAAATCCTGTGCAAGCACTTGCTTGGTGCAAGGCTGGCCTTTTCCCTTTCACTAAAACACTGCAAGTAACCGGTTAAAAAGAAAGGACCTCTTTCTAAAGAGTTTGCTTAGCAATGAGAAATGAGCAGAGCCTAAATTATATTAGTGCTACCATCTACGTAGGTGTACCTCCTAGAAAATACTATGTTTGACTGCAGGACAGGTTTCCTCTCCAAATCCTGTTTCAGAGACCCATCTCTTTTACTCTGTGATCTCAGTTTAGAAGTTGGTAGGTCACRTGTGAGCATGTGCTTGGGGTGAGGATAGTTCCTACCCAGGGTGAGTCTGATGCCCATTAGGCAGCAGGGGCCTGCAATCTTCACTTCAACTCCAATTTTGCTCATAACGTAGTATGCTGGTTCAAGACGTAACTGGGCCACCGAGAGCACCTAAAGGGCTCTGACCAGAGATAAAGCTGCTTTCACTGAACTGTGGTCCCTCTATTTGATGGGTTAACTACAGCAGGTGCCTGACACATTCCACGAGGAGGAGATAAAAGTAATGATTAGGGATGTGCATGCTGCCTAATGAAGGTGATAAAGTGAGGAGATCAAACACTGTTCACTCCCTCTTGCCAGTAGAGGAAGGTAGGTTGATCTAAAGGCAGTTCCTGACCCTGCCGCTGCRCCATAGTTTGCCCATACATGTGTGGCTGGCACTCACATCCGTCTCTCCTGGTGCTACGTGCACTGAGAGCCCAACAGAGTTACAAAGCAGGGCATCAAGGAAGACTGCTCCATCATTTCCACTGCAGCCTTTTATGCCTGATTTGGGGACAAACCAGCAGGCTGCAGCAGAGAGGCGACTTTCCTCCCACACATAAGTCTCAACCATGCAGGTTGGAGGGGGCTGTGGTGTTTAAAACAAGTCCAGCTTCTCCAGGGTCAGTTCTTTACCCATGAATACCTACTGCCAAACAATTAGATTAAGGTCCAGATTTTAAGGCACTCACATTCTCTTTTAACCGAAAACACATGAGCATGAGAAAGGCGGAGGTGTAATCATGTTTTATATTGATTAACACAGCCTCTTGCAGTCAGCGCTCTGGATAAAGGGACTGACTATGCTGTCAGCGACATGGTGCAGATCAGAGCAGTCCCCTTTGGGTTCGTTAGGGTTTACCTAACCCCTCCTCTACAGCTTCAAAGAGGCTTCGACTGGGTCTCACATCAGAGCACAAGTTAGTCACGGAAAGCAACTAGTGGGAGGTATTTGCTTCTCAAGTGCTCCTCTGCCCACCTGGCTGAGTTCACCCACTCTTTAACCCTCACAGAGGACAACCCCATGTATCCTCTCCTCTCCCTGCTCAGAGCCAGGGCAGCAGCGTTCATGACGACCCCCARTAGGTCCAGGCAGAGCTGCTCCACTGTGCCATCTGGTGACAAAAAGGGACATAGCCACTAAAGGCGCATGGAGAGGCTGAGGAGGCAAAACCAGATGTTCTTCTGGGTAAACAATGTGTTTTTAAGAGTGGGGTTGTAGCTGCCTGGGAGGTGGTGGGGAACCTATGCTCAGTAGTGGCAGGTGTCTCCGAGAGGTGAGCCAAGAGCAAACCCTGCGAGATGGCCACGAAGTGGAGGCTGCCACTGCSCGCTCCACCAGCAGGATGCCTTTCCCCAGGTCGCAGGCATAGCTTCTCCAGAGGGACTCAGGATTTGTGAGTTGAGACAGGGCTCGATTACCAGGAGGCAGCCTAGTRGCTGAGGGAGACACTTGTCCCCGGCTTGGGGTCCCTCCTGCAGACACAGTGACAGCCTCAACCCTCTGCCGGCTGGGTCAGCTGCTTCGAGCCCTGCTTTCATCCTGTGGATTGTACTTAAATAAGGCACCAAAGAAAGCTTAAGTAGATGAGAAGACTCCTGAAATGCCCCTGGCCACAGTGCAAAGGGGGTGAACTCACTAGAGGAGATTTCCTCATGGGAGCAGAGGGTCCCGGCTGCACTGCCTGGTGGCATGCACCCCTCTCCAGCTCAATTTCTTTTCAAGTTGCAGTGTTCATCGAGAACAAGGAGGCGAGYGCAGTCCTTGGCAGGCAAAAGCGGGCCAACTCAAACCGACTGGAAGAGGTTATTCCCGGGAACCTTGAGAGAGAATGCATAGAAGAAAAATGCAGCTTCGAAGAAGCACGAGAAGTCTTTGAAAACACAGAGAAAACGGTGGGTATGGCTGCTGCAAAATTGCAAACACCAGGTCCCCCCCCTATCCCTCCCCAGGGAGGGCCTTGTCGATGTGATACAGAGAAGCAAACAGCACGAAAAAACGTGCAGAGCCAGGCACAGCCTTGCTCATCATTTCATTCACATTTGTGGTCAATACTGGGCTGGGCAACTGCCTTAAAGAGTTGTCGGTCTCCCCTGGGATTACTGTGGTAGTTGTTTTCCTTCAGGTCTTACATTGCAGCTTTGGAGTCATCCCATTTGACTACTTCAGCCACACAGTGCCCAGAAGTGAGAAATTAATGGAAACTTCTTTCTTGCTTTGCAGATGGAGTTTTGGAAAACATATATTGGTAAGAGCTGCCTTCTTCACGTTCAAACGCATAATGTTCATTTCTCCATGCATAAGTAGCAGACATTAAGTGAAACAAACATATTCCARCATTCAGAAATTGTTTTATGAAGTGCTCATCAGAGTTAGGTGGCCTGAATCCTGCAGCCACTCAGCCTGGGCCTGCCCAAGCTAAAAAACAAATCCATATTTGCTCATCATTTTCCTTTCTTTTTTTTTTTTTTTTTTTTGAACAAACTGCAAAAGCCCCATAGAACCCCATAGAAAAGCCCAATCCATGCTGAACACTGGCTGTGACTGGTCACCCCATGGCTTTGGCTTCCACTGTCGCAGAGGAGTAAAACGTTGGAGCAGCAATTAACACTCCCCCCCCAGCAACCAGCAAATGCTCTGCTCTCAAGYGGAGATGTCCAGATAAAGCACAGCCTCATGCAAGTATAGTGCGAATCCCTGGAAACGCTGTACTGAAATGGAGCCACAACATGGTCAGAGCAAACAGCTGTTTGCAATTCACACCAGTGATCCCAGATGCTTTAATTTCTACCATTTTTCTTCCACCATCTACTTCCTACCCCTGCAGCTTCAATCCCCAACTACTCCTCAGTTACTCCCAGAAAGATTTTGATGCCTACTAAAACATCTGAAACTATTTTTAAGGACATTTTGGCAAATGAATTGTGTTACAGATTGGCAAAGTGCCAAGAATATTTCACTAAAATGTCTTAAATAATTCAGATTAGTCAGTCCAGACTATATACATACATATATATATATAAAGTTATATTTGCATTTCAGGACTATTCTCTGAAAAAATAGCCAATGAAATTCAGCACTGCATTTGTTCCCCTGTGATTGTAACCAATCAGCCCTTCAAAAAATATTAAGAGAAGACYATATATTTGTCATTCCAAGTGCCTGTTTTTACTGCTCAGTTTACAGGCTGCTACTCCCAACAYATGGAGCCGGCAAGAGCTCAACCCTTGCGGAGCTCAGCCTCCAGCCATGCCCGAGGCATCAGGCCACAACAMCCCTTCCAGCCAGCAACAACCCAAATTTCATGTGCAAACCCTGACACTTTGCCTTAAATGAGATAAAATCATTTTGTCCTTGTTTTCAAGCTCCTTTTTGTATTCACACCTGTACCTCAGTGCATCATTAGCAGTCCCAGTTACTGGTGGGATGCAAATGCCTCACGACATCCATTCCTCACGTTACCATTTCAAAGCTCACTTCCCTGAAATTTAACATCTCTGACTTACAGTTCTGAAGTACTTGATCACCAATTTTGCAATGCTGGACATTTTTATTAARGCCTCAACTTCAAAGTGTAGGCAACTGTAAAAAATAAAGCTCTCACATGTAAAGAAAAATCTAAATCACYTAATAGTAGTAAAAAATTTAGAAGGAAGGAAAGAGCAATGACCTAGGCTCATAATCCTAGTACCCAAAGGGGTCTCCAGACCAGGTGGACAGGCCCATATCTTCAGAGAACAATGATGACAAGAGTGTTAAAATAATTCAGATTAGGAAATCATAGCCACTCTTGAGGAAATAAACCTTCCAACTTCAGCCGTCCAAATTAGCCAAGACATAGGATCCCATTCAGAAGTCACATCAGGGAGATTCTGGAGGAATTTTCCTGAAGTGGGAAGAATTAACCCCCACAGGGCAGGGAATATAGTTGGGTCTTTGGGTAAAGCATTGCTGCCGATGCTGCCACAGTGCTGCAGTTGTGTGTCACAATCTGGCTTATTTTCCGTTACAAAAAAGGAAGGCACTTTGTCCATCGCTCAGCTTTAACCAGAGGCTTGCACAGGGCAAGGAGCCAACGCTTGGTGGGCATCAGACAAGCAGCCCTGTGGTGGATGTTCCTGTTTGTTAATTCTCTTATCTTCTCCCCAAGATGGAGATCAGTGCGATCCCAATCCATGCAAAAATGGAGCCATTTGCAAGGATGCAGTAAGTTCCTACGTGTGCTGGTGCCCACCTGGGTACGAAGGCAGAAACTGCGAGATAGGTATGTACCAAGGGCTTCCTCTGTGCATGTTCTGCCCAATTTGAAATCCCAAAGTGTTGCATAAATAGCTTCATTCTACTCAAGGGTTGTTTCAGACACTTTGCCATGCTATGAGGCACTGTACGAACACGCAAACGCAGCCCGTTGGCTGTGGGATTACGAGGTCCRCACTCAGGGGAAGGGGAGCTGATGCCTCTGCCCTCTCTTGTCCTCCGGAGAGCGCCAGCTCCACCTCTGATGAGCATCAAAGCGCCTGCTCGCACACACAGTTCATGTGAGATTCAGGCTCAAGGTGTTCTGGTTTAGCATCTGCAGTTTCTCCTTCTCACACYAAGCTAGCACAGCTGGGCCTGGGGCACTGAACAGGGCCAAACTCTGGAGACCTCCTTGCAATGGCACTCTTAAATCTTAAATTCACAATTATAATTACCACCAGCAACCTTGATTCTAAAGGCAAACAAAAGGCAAATATTTTTCTGATGGGATGAAGAGTTTATGAAAACCAAACAGCTGATAATTTAAGTAAGAGGGTATTCAGCTCTTTTATTTATAATATAATCAKGGGCTGTGCAACATGCATAATGTGCTAGACTCACTGCACTAATAAAAGATTCTCTTTCTAGTTGTGTTTCTGCTCTGACAAGACAGGAGCGTAAGTTAAAAAGAGCATTTCAAAGCTGCATCAAATTTAAATAGGCTCATTGCAGATTCTTYATGGAAGTGAGACAGGAACAAAAATAGCACTAGAAGTGAGGCGTGAAAAGGATTTCTATAAAAATAGTAAATGATGACATTAAAATGGCTACAGGAAGGGAGGTGTCCTTGAGGAAGTAGGAGTGAAGTTAATCTACTGTGAAGTTATTTGAAAAATCACTGAGAATTAAAAGGGCGTCAGTGGATTAGTGGTTTTCCAACTGCAAGAGATGGTGTTCCCATACAGTGGAATATGGACGGGGTGGGAGAATGCACTAGTGACAAAACGGGAATCTTGCGGCACCTCAGGTTTCATTACAAACAGCAGAACCTGTTTTATCAAAAGTCGTGCTGAAAAGAGTCCGTCATGTAAGGCCTCCATGATTTATTGGTGCATCATGAAGAGCATATGGTTTTGCCTGAGGTTTTAAATTTGAAGCCCAGTGATAATCCCAAGACTAAACTTTTCCTTGGGTTGAAGGGTTGCTCCCATTTGAAAAGCAGAGCTCTCCGCCAGCATCTGGTTGCCTGGGCTGGATTTCAATAAGCACAGGGGGAGGAGAGGAGCACAGCGGTGGGGAAATCACGTGGCTCGTAACCAAATATTTGCAGGACTCCTTTAGGGTCGAGCTGCCAAATTTCAGACAGCAGTACAGTGCTGAGCAGCTTCGATCGCACCCCGTCCATCTCGCTGGGGTTCGTGCAGTCCTCGGCGAGGCAGGAGGCTGAGCTGGGCCCTCTCATAGTGCCCCCGTGGCTGTTCCTTCAAGCCTGCCTTCTCAAACAGATGACTGGTGCTCCTTCATTATGAGCAGGGTTGCGATCTCAAAGGAGGATACACTCACTGCAAAGAAGCAATGCCATTTTCTATAGTTTGGAGCAATTGGAGTTGGTTATATGCTGAAACTAAAGGCCCAAGGCCCAGCAAATGTTTTATCAGTTGTACTTCAAAGAGCATTTAAGGTTTCATTTCTATTTCTTTCAGACTTCACTTGTGCAATCAAAAATGGAGGCTGCAAGCACTTTTGCAGGCATGACCCACCACAGAAAGTTGTTTGTTCCTGCGCCGCTGGCTATAAACTTCATGAAGATGGAAAGTCCTGTGAACCTACAGGTTAGACCTTACAGTGTTTTTAAGAGACTTAGTACAAAGTTTCCAAAGTCCTCTCCTGAATTTAGATAAATGGACCTCACAGAAACGCAACATCCCACTGGAAGCCAGCCTTGTTGTCATGCTTAGCAAATGGTAAAGGGCCTGACACTGCAGTTTCACATTGGCAGATGTGGGGTTACACATGAAGGATGCAACCTAAGCACTGTGGTTTTCTACCTTAGGTAGGCAGAGAAGGAGTTTTTGTGTCTGGAAATCTGTGCACAAGGCAATCTGCCTGTTTCAGATGGCTGCTCACACAGGCTCCTCTCCCATGTACAGACATCCTGTAATTCTGGGTAGGGGTCAGTGACGTCCTAGAGACAGTAGCATGGTGCTCAACTATACCAGCATACATGCCAGTACACATCCAGGCAGCTCACTCCCAAGTTCTTCCAGTAGGAGCTACTATTTAGGTAGCGATTTTATACCAGAATGCTCTGGGCTTTTTCAGAATTAAAGAGAATCTTTCTTCCTGTGAAATCCTACTGATGGTAGGATTGCTGGGCTTCGTGCAGTGTCTATAATTATTTGAGTTTGACAGAGACAAAGGAATCCTGTAGTGGTGGTGGTGTTCCATCATTGTATAGACACACACAAAGACCATCAACAGGAATTAAAATCTATGGTTTATATGTGGTTTGAAGGAGCAAGATGGAAATACAGCGTAAAGGGGTAACGGGAAAATGGACTGGTTGGGGCTGCAGCTTCAGAATGATCAAAAGAATAACAAGTTGTCATACCATCCCCAACCTTACCCCACTCCTTAGCTGTTACATGAGCTCTAGCTACATAGGCTCATGTAATCCCAATGACTCAACACAGCTAGACAACTTGACAGTAACACATCTGGCAGAGGAAACATGAGATTGAGTAGAGAAAATCTTTATCCTMCAAGTCCAGTTTAAGATTTGATATTATCCTACTTCTAACGCCTGGAGATGACAGATTTGCACCCCTAAGCTAATGTGCAGGCATCCACGTAGGTGAGTCAGTTTCTGAAGTTCTAAGGGCTGCAGCCAGCAACACATTGAGCTCCTTAAAGTGCTGGCTTCCAGCAATCACTGCAGAAAGTTTTTTACTCTAGAAGTCCTTCTATTAATGTAGATCATTAAGAGATAAGGCCTGTATTGCCCAACACACCGTTACGGTTTCACTAGACTGGAAAGCTTTACTGTTTGCAGTAAGGTCATCTTTCAGGTTGGGTAATTGCTATTTCTGCATAATCTTAGCTTTTGTTGGCTATGCAAASTTCGCTTCCTAGACTAAACTTACGGTAGCACTTCACTGAACACTTACTTGAACACTTCTCTGAAAGCAGATTGTTTAAAAAGCATGAAATCTCTGTGGGACACCCTTGTATCTGGTTTTACACTGACATTTGTTTGCACAGTGCTGTAGAAAGCTCTTCAGATGAAAGACAATGCCGGATGCTATTTACTGTTTTGATTGTCGCTTTTAGTAGGAATTCTGCACACATTGAATAGGAAAGAAACAGGAACTTTGAATAGGAAGAGATAATTGGAAATGAGCTTACAGACTTGATCATCATTCACCAAGAAAATCTACAACCCTATAAAGAGTATATTCATGTTTTTCTAACCTTTAAGCCAAATAGGATTATTTGTAGATTGGCAGATATTATTTCCTGTCCTCTCCTAGATAGACTTCTATTGGACTGGAGTTATTTGCTGTAGAAATGTCAGCCAAATGGCCTCACTGACTGCCCCAGCAATCCTCCCAGGCATGCACCTCAGCATCCTGCTAAATAAAGGCACAACTGCATGGTCCCATCGGAAATGTTCTCTCTCTCATGAGTRCTCTTCTTTCCAAAGTCATTCAGAATTAATATCTAAAGCATGGAAATAATCCATGCTTTTGCTGCTCTTGTGTATTGTCCGCAGTCCCACCTTGGGCTCTGAGCAGTTCAATTACACATGTGCATATTAGAGTTTGTTTAAGGGCACAGGTACCTGTTCACACGCAGAACTCAGGAGTCAGCAGCAGCACTGCATCTTCCATGTCAGTCCTGAAACAGGACGCTGCACAGAGATGGTGCTTTTCTCCTCGGCTACCCCTTTTTTTTGTTTGCTGCAACTCTTAGCGTGACCTGTAGCCAGTTGTAAATGTGACTGTTTCTCTCCCAGTGCCATATCCCTGTGGCAGGATCACGGCTCCTGAAGCGAAGAGCAAGCTCACCCGAGCCATAAACAGCTTTGAGGACTGGAACATCACCTCTGAGGACTCTGAAGATGCTCCTGACGAGGCTTTTGACAACACCACCGAAACCACCACAGCTGCCACCACGAGAATTGTACCGATAATTAAGACGGGCACTCGGGTTGTTGGTGGATCAGACAGCCTGAAAGGCGAGGTGCCTTGGCAGGTACAGGCTCTTCCTGTGACTCTCTTGTAACCCCAACAATAGCTTTTGTTTATTCCTTCTGAATGCAGGATCATCTTACTCCTACTTACTTGAAGTCTGTCTCTGTGGTTAGTTTAGCAATGCATTTCAAGTCTGACAGGAACAGAGTTTCTTTTTGTACAAAAATTTATGCTGGAGCACCACAGCTTGCCTGGCTGAGGGTCTGCCTTGGCAGAAAACTGGAAGCCAGAGTCACAGCAGCTTTACCTGGCAGGCACAAAGGATCCACTTCCGAGCTCATGGAAACAGAATTCATGAGCAGTTCGTAGGCTTACCTAGAGTAAGCCAAAGTGTGAGACAGGGGAACTTTGCAAGACACAGCTTTGCAAGGAATTTTTGGCCAAGTCGTTCTGAAAGAATCAGAAATATAATTTGAATTCAAGGCTCTGATTCAGAGGACTGACCTCCTTTGCACACAGGTACCAAATCTATTCCAAAGTGAGGGAGAGCAGAGTTGCCCACATTATGTAACTTGCAGAAATAGGCCTCTAGTTTGGGACAGGCCCTTGACTGTGATGACATTGGTTTTAGTATTGATTCCTGCTTTTTCCTCCCCTCTCATTTCACCTCTTTTCAAGAAGATTTGTGTACAGATCGAGATCTTCAGCTGACACAATCACTATAGCTCCATCACTTTCAACAGATCCACAATAATTTGTATCATCAGAGGTTCTGTCCTTAAATGACATTTACCAAATCCTGCTGCTCTTTCTTTATCCAACACCATATCTGACTTGTGACAGCGATAGTCATCACTATCTTGACTAAAAGTGACACCACAGGTGATGTGGGGGACTGCAAAGAAACCTCCTTCCACACACTGCTCTGCAGATGATCTTTAATAAATGGCACAAAGAAGAATTAGCTGCTAGCCTGGATCTTTTTCAAAGTAATCTACCATCCTTAAATTCCACTCTGGCTTCAGTGAGCTCAGAAAGTTCAACAGCTGAGAGTGCAAAATAATAAATTAAGCTGAGGTTTAGAAAATGACAAATCTCTTGCTTGCATAAGCTCTGTTGTAGACAGCCACTAATGATATCAGTGAAAAGCTGTTGCCGCAAAAGGGCTTAAAAGGCCCATTCACACAGATTTGCTGGTCCTTCTACCTCTGCTGAGGGAGCAAAGCAATGAGTGGGGCGCACGCAGAAAGGTCAGGAGCAGACACCCACCTTCCATCTCAGACACACCAGTGTCGTGCTAAGGGCACACGCCGCCATCAGGAAGTAGCAGCAGGCAGTGTGCCAGAAGCCTGTGCTTGAAGGTCAGCTCCACTACCCTAGTAGTGCAGAGCACCACTTTCTAGCTTACTCGTCCCTACACACTGCTGATCACCATGCAAAGACCTCTCACCACATGCCTGGGACAAATCACAGACAACACTAGTACCCACCGTGTATTCACAGAGACTAAAGAGGGGAACCCTCTGGAGAACCAGAAGGTTAAGTATGAGAAATCAGAAAATCCATAAAGAAAATAAGTTTGCACACTACAAGTCTGGCTCGGTTGCTCATGGAGACTTTTACCATAGCAAGCAACCTCCCAGAAATTCTTAGTTGCCCTCCTGCCAGCTGGCAAATGAARGTTATCATCAGCCTCGTAGTGGGCCAAAGAGTAACCTGGAGGCATGCTAAGTTCCCTCTGGTGTTTAGAGTGGCTAGCGGGGCTCATATCCCATTGACGAGTTTTGTAGGCTATGTCACTGTCTTGTCATCTCCATGGTGTACCTCCATACCCAGGATCTCTGCATTCTCTTCCCCTCTTTCAGCTTGCTGCCAGAAAAAGCTTTGTTCTGTATTTCCTCCTCCCACCCATGTGGAGATGACTGAATCACTTAATTCACCAAGCAGGAAGGAAAGCAGATACGAGCAGAAAAGCTGCCGTAGCTGCAGCTGGAGGAGAGGCCTCTGGCAGTTACTAGATGGAAGCAGCATGAAGTAAAAAAATAACAACCCTCCTCTCCTCCCACCCTCTCTCTAGCTATGTAACRCAAGGGACTGAGAGCAGAATTGCAGACAACTACCAGCACCATGGGCAACTGCAGAGGTTTCCCAAACTTCGTGTAAGAATTTGTGGGCATGCATGTTCCTCAGCCCCTTTGGCCCAAACCCACCGAAGAACAACCGAGAAGTTAATGGGTGAGGAAGTTAACAGGGCAACACAACGTTGRTGAGCACAGGAGCTCTCCCTGGAGCTCAAACTGCCTGTGAGCGCCTTCATACCTTGACGACATTCTGGTGTGGGTTTCGGGTCCCTCCTCAACCTGCATTAAGAGTCCTTTGAGGACAGGTCTCCGTCTTTGCATGCTGACAGCTCAGCGACCGGCTGCCGCTGCAATTTCCAATCTGTGCTGCCATCCTGTGGCTACCTGCTGGGACGGCCAGTGCTGGCACAGGCTCGGGGCCAGCTCTGGCCAAACGCAGCCTCGCTGACATTAGTATGTTCAGATCGCTCTTCTCTGTACCAAAGAGACTGAGCACTTCAGGAAGGCACCCACGGGACACTCGGTATCGACTTATTTGTAATCATAGAGAAGCTCTAGTTATGGTATGCAAGCCTGGATTTTTTCATTGTGAATATTGATTGCTCATGCTTAAAATTCAGCTTTCACTGTCTAACAAGGCATCAAGCAAGTAAATCCATGTAAAGTATGAAGCAAATAGCCAGTGAAAAGCCATTTGCATTAAAGGAAAATGAGTGGAGTATAGCAGAAATCGTTCTTCTAAATACAGTCCACTGAGTCAGTTTAGCAATTTGACTTGAAAACAAGTTTTAAGATAAGAGACATATAGGCATGTGCCCTGTGAGTGCCAAGGTGGTTAGATGCCCAAGCGAAATGGATAGTTCAGGTCTTGATCTTAGTTTTACTGGTAACTGGCAAAACACTTTCAGTGGGTGTGTATGGGAGTGCTTGTACTTCAGAAGCTCTGAGTTTTAGRCTGAGATTTGCATCCAGTGGGCTGCCCATCATCCCAGCCTGCTGGGAAAGAGAAGAACTGCACCTGGACATTAAGACATTCATAGGGCAATCATAGTAGCCCTTTACGGCAGACTGCTCTGGGCTTGTGCTACCTGAATGCAACCCCTTCCCCGATTAACCAAAACCCCTCTTCCAGCTAACCAGAACTGCCATGCCTCACTCTTCTTCCCTGATGATTTCTGCAGCTCAGATTTCCTTCTGCTCCCTCAGGTCTACCTGGTGAACAGCCACAACGTGGGCTTCTGCGGCGGGTCCATCGTCAACGAGAAGTGGGTTGTGACAGCCGCGCACTGCCTGAAGCCGAGTGACAACGTGACCGCCGTGGCAGGTGAGCACTGGCGGTGGCAGTGGGTCGTGCAGTGGCAGAGGGAGCCGGATGGGGCTGCTGAGCCCGGACATCCGGCATCGCCAGGACTGGCTGCCAGCGCGGAGCAGTGTGTCACAAGGGCAGCCCAAGCCCTCCAGGACCAGGGGCTCCAGCTTGCTTGCTCCGGGAGGAGCAGTCAGTGGGTCTGGCCTCTGCAAGGACCCAGCGGTCCGTGTTGCAAACCACAGCTCAGCCTGACTGCTGACAATTTTTCTGGAGCTAATGGAARGCCCAGAGCTCTTAAAAGCCCAGCTGGCTCCAGCAAAGACCCCTCTCCAYGAGCCTGCGTGATGCAGTTCTAGCTCTGCTGGCCACATAGGGCCTCACCTGGGATTTCTGCACTGCTTCGTATCGCGCTGAGTTTTCACACAACTCCAGAATGGATTTGTGTGGATGACGCAAGAACAGGCACCAGCACACTARCTAATTCTTTACGAAGAGATGACAACCAGTTTTACACTTCTGTAGGAAATAGCATCTATGGATCAAAATAGAGGAATTGGGCTGGTATGTGGGAAAGTGGACCATCACAGCAGGGTCTTGGTGGAGTCAGACAGGGGCAGGCTGGCCAGCCCGCATGGCAAGCAATGGTGCTAMTTCACAAAACAAATCTATCTCAGAGTGAAAACGGATATTTCCCCCTGACTCTTGGTACCCAGCTGTTTCAGGCTGCTGCCAGACAGCCTGCTGGTAACTCAGTGCAGGGCTTGGCAAGCGTATCGGTGCCGTTTTTCACAGCTGCAGCAGAAACATCTTCCCCAAACTATTAGCCTCTCCCACATGTGAATACCTAGCRTGGGAGATACACTGATATGGTTAGTTAGAGCCGCAAGAAGTATTGAGAAGAGGCTGGAAATAATCATGCTTTCTGTTCAAACACTAGGAAATACATTACTGACAAAGTGAGGTTCTGCACGAGCCTTGAAAGGTTGAGTTTATTTCTACAGAAACGAACCCATCAGGAGGGAGACAGGTGCACCTTGATCTCCCACATTAACGTGGCCAAGGTTGTGCATCCTCCTTGCCAGCCCTCRACACCCAAGCGGCACAGGGCTGCCCTGCTCCGGGCAGAGGTAGGAGAGGCTTGCAGCTTGTGTGCAGCCCTTTTTCTTACCTACTTTCAGGCAGTTTTGCTTGAAAACTCAGGACAAAGCCCAGCATTGTGCCTTCAAGCATAAGAAAGTATAAAATTCATGGTGAAAAACAGTCTTTCTCCAGAAAGACATTTCCACCTGGGCAAAGGTTTTGCATTTGCTGCRTCCGCATGCAACCTGCCTCTCGTTTCAAGCTGTCGTGCGTGTTGCKCACCCCTCCATTTTGAGTACATTATCAGTCAGCGCTGCTGGTGCTACCTTCACAGTGCTCTGCAGTGCAGCTGGGTTTCCAGCAGAGGATTTTGGACAAGAAAGCAAAATACTGATTTTGCAGGGCTTCGGGGACTGCTGAATGCATACCTGCACCGTGCACACTGCATGGTAACATCTGATTCCCTCCTCTCTGTTCCTGCTAAATGTCCAGCTCTGTAACATCAGAGGAGGCCCAGAAATCCATAGCAGGGGTGGCAGAAGCTCTCCCATTCCCTGCCCTTCCTTGCCTCTCCACTTTCATTGCTGATGGATTTGTCCAGGACCCTCACAATCGCAAGCAGCTGCAGCATAAGAAAAAAAAAAACTCTCAAAGTCCTCCCCACATGCCTTGCATTTACACTGTAGAAACACAGCCCGCAAGGAAGCTGACATTCACACTGTGCTGCAAACCCCCTCGCAGAGCACATCAGCAGCACCCGGCACCAAAACTGCCTTCGTCAGGCAACAGCATTAACACGAATATAGCGAGCTGTCTCACCTCTCTCGATGAGATCTGTTGTGCTCCCGGCAGCAGCCGCCGCAGGCACAGGACACTGTTAGGGCCAGCAGCACTGCAGGTGATGTTCAGAGGAGATGGTATATTCTGGAGATGGCAGCAAAGCACGTAGGAATACTGCTGCAGGGGTTAAACACATGCCATGCCTCTGGGGCTGCAAGAAAGCACGCAGGAAAAGTCTTCTCGCTTGTGAGCCCTCAGCACAACTAGTTCACCGGCAGCAGGAGGACTCAGGCTGCGGAGAAACTCAAGCACTGCCTGCTTGCTGTCTCGAGTACAGCAAGAGTACAGTCCATTTTCCTCTCCTTCTACCTGTTGTTGCACAAGCTGAGAGGGGAGGTAACAGGCTGCAGCAGCTCAGTCACACGGGCCTGAAGCTGCCGGCAGCACGTTTGAATTGCACACAGCTGAGCCTCGCTGCGGGAGGAACTGGGGGCACTGGTGAGTGCTGGGAGGGAGGTGGGGTCGGACTCGCTTCGGCTGGGAGCACAGTCCTGCGCCCCAGGCGGAGAGCCTCCGGGCAGGGAGGTGGGACGGTCGTGCAGAGAGTCAGGCTSCTTTGTGCTGGCCCGTTATTTTTATTTTTTGCAATGAAGACTTTTGTTCCTAGGGCCTTTCCTCCCGCGATTCGAGGGCCACCCCCCCCCCAGGCCCCCACAAAGGTGCTAAATCCCAAGGATTTCCATGTTCTCCCTAATCGTAGCAGAAGCGCCCAAACCCTCGTGCCCTGTCTGCGTTTCTGGGGGCGGCGTGGGTGTCCCGCGTTGCCTGCCCGCGAGCCACGCTCCYTGCTCGCYGCGGGCGCGCGGGGGGACGGCGTCACGGGGGGCYCTCCGGAGCGCTCTGAAAGCAGGGYGAAGCCGGCCGAGGAGGAACCCACCGSCCCGGCCGCRTTYGTCTCCGCAGGCGAACACAACACGGAGGGCGACGACCACACGGAGCAGCGCCGGCGGGTGGTGCGCATCATCCCGCACCCCACGTACAACGCCACGCTCAACAAGCACCACAACGACATCGCCCTGCTGGAGCTGGAGGAGCCGCTCAGCTTCAACAGCTACGTCACCCCCATCTGCATCGGCAGCAGGGAGTTCACCAACGCGCTGCTCAAGCACGGCCTGGGCACCGTCAGCGGCTGGGGCAGCGTGCTCTACCGCGGCCGCCCCGCCACCGTCCTCCAGGTGCTCAAGGTGCCCTTCGTCGACCGGCCGACCTGCCTCAAGAGCACCTCCATCACCATCCTGCAGAACATGTTCTGCGCCGGCTTCTCGTCCGGCGGCAAGGACACCTGCGGGGGCGACAGCGGCGGGCCCTACACCACGGAAATCGAGGGGACCTGGTTCCTCACCGGAGTGACCAGCTGGGGGGAGGAGTGCGCAAAGCCCGGCAAATACGGCATCTACACCAAGGTCTCCAAGTACCTCAAGTGGATCAAAGAGACCACGAAGCTAACTTAAGCAGTGCAAAATGAAGCCACATGGGGGATGGACTGGTTAGTTGAAGGAGGACCGCARCGATGCGCGTGTGTTTTTCCAAAAATCCTTGCATTTTAATAAGCATTTCTGAACGGACTAATTTTTGCGCTTGGAACATGGAAGTTGAGAGAATCCAGTGTAAATGGAGTAATAAGAAAATAAAAAGCCTTTCTAATCACACCTGACTGCACTCGTTAAGCCAGCTCCGCTGTGCAGGTCTCCAAAGCCCCGAGCGCGGAGGCTGGCGCGGCCGAGGGCAGCGGGTCCCTGCGCGGCCGGATTCCCGCTCCGGGAGTCCTCGCTAGGATCACAAAGAGGATTGCCTAGCGCTCGTCGCCTGCCCCGGTCCCGGCGCTAGCCATCGTACCGTGCCGGCRGCGAGCGCGCTGGCCTCCTCAGCAGGAGCGCGCAGCAGGGCCGGGCGACGGAGGAGCCCCGCGGCTGAGCCTCCTGCCTCGGGGCCCCGCGAACGCCCGGCCCTCGGCGCGGGGCCGCACGCGGCAGCGCCCGCAGCCAGGCACGGCGGGCTCGGAGCCAGCCCCAACAGCCCAGCAAAGTCCTCGGAGGTGCCGCGGCGACGCCTTCGGACAGAACTGCACAGCCTCGTGCGGACTTATTTAACAACTTTTTAATCTTTAAATATAGATTTAACACAATTTTTTTTTTACAGGTACATATACAATATAGTTCATTTAAACTTGCAGTCAGAGAAAATTCTCCGCTGTAATTTATAATACCATGTACATGAAGAGCCTAGTTGAACAGCATACTTAAGGTAACGTAACATGGAGTGTGCAAAGTTTCAAATGTTAAAAATCTAAGACTGTACATTCAGATTTGCAGAACCAATCCATCTCATAAATTAATAAAAGCTTAGATTTAAAACCATGGAAGACAAAAAAGATTAAAATCATTTTAATAYGCAACGTGTGCTACGTTTGAGACAAATATTTACATTTGTACCTCAAAATGTGTTGTGTTACCACAAGAATTGTTGCCACCATAAACAGCCCCAAAGTAATATAAGAGAATCCTATTTTTCCACCTAGCAAATGCATCGTGACCAATTTTAAAATAGACAGAAATATACTTCCGTGACTTAAAACCTTTCTGGTGTGATTTCCAGTGACTGAACAACACTTGGGGCTTTGTAGGACATGCAGTGATGCTCAGTTCAAACGCAGCTGGTCACATTTTTGACGCTGCAGGAGGGTTACCCGCAGTCCTGACCACACGAATTGGGAATGCCCACAGCTGTAGGGCAGCGTGGTAGCCAACCTGCCAGGCCACGATAGCCGTGAAGTAGTTCGACAAKTCTTCTGTACAAAAGTGGTCACCCCCTAGAAAACCTCCGGTACGTTTTAACATAACAACTTGGTACTCCAACTAAGAATTCACGGGTCACAAATCAAAGTCAGATCATAAAGGTCCCCCATTTGTCCAGAGTAAAAAACATTTCCTTCAGACGGAACAGAGCAAATTCACTACCGCRTGCATACTATTAACCCTGTTTTCAACATATTCAGATGCTCTTTGTACACATCCRTTTAGAAGTCAAACCACCTGTACCTGTGTACTACAAAAGCAAAGCTAGACAAAGAAACACAAAATTAAATTATGAATGTTCAATATTCTTCTTCATCCTCAAAAATTCATTAAAGATGCTGAAAAGTACAGTCTTATCAAGAACATCCTTAGTGCAAACATGGACATTTAACTTCGGTTTATGGCACATGTTCCAAAAGTACATATATTTAATGTAAACTTTTAACACTTGCTAGATACAGGTTGTAGCCTTGGAACACTTTGGGACCCTTAAGTGATTGCGACAACCCTGAGTTGTCAGTTTGACCTGATCCAAACCTCACTGAAATCAATGGGACTGACTGCAGTGAGCTGGAATCAGACCCTAAGTGCAAAAAGAGGATCTTCAGCATTATTGCATCTTCACATGCGAGTCAGYCAGATGATGCTCTTACAGAACATTACATTCACACAGCTGAAGAAGTTTTTTAAGAAAAATCCATCCATAAAATCAATTAAGCAGGACATACAGCTTCTTTGTTATTTTGGCTTACCAAAATACAACTCTTATTTGCAATCAACTTCAACAGTTGTCAGCTAATAAGTAAAGCCTTCAACCTGTAGAGGAAATTTCAAGCATCTAAACAAAGTGTCAGGAAACCATAGTGCACTTCGCTGATGGAAACGTGATGGATGTCATGGAAAAACAGCAGGTAAAAATAATAAAATACTGTACTTTCCATAGGGAAAAAACAAAACAAAAAAGAAAGAGCAGAGGATGGCTTCCTTTATGACTATGAGAAGCTGCTCAGGACCCCGGTCCCGCTGAGTGCAGATGAAGCTGTGGAGTTCTGTGAATGTGATGAATAGTACAGGACAACTCCAACTATTGTGCTATTTCTCTGTAACACTTAGTTGAAAGCTTCCAAAGAGCATCAAAAATAGGATGCTACTGGTTCACCCTTAATTCAAGGGGAACTAAACTTTCTTGTGTTACACAGGGCAGCATCTATAAAGTAATGAAGAATGATGTTAATATTAAAGCATCTCATTCCAAGACATACATTGTTCCCTGTAATCATGTAACGTTTGTACAACATAAAAAGTGCACTCCTGYGGTTCCTCACAAAGCTGAACTCCCATTAGCTTCTGCGAGAGCCTTGCCTAAAGGAAGACCATGAGGTCTGACACATTTCCGTGATCTATCACTTGATTATCACAACACAGCCAGCTGGTATTGTCCCTAGACTTACTTTTTGGTCAGGTCAAAATGTTCTTTTATGCACAGTTAGAAAATAGCTGTTCTACGAAGCTGACTGGTGGCTCAGGTTGTAAAAGTTGACCCTGCTTTATGTTTCAAAGGCAAAAAGTCTACATTACCTTTAATGGCCCCTGTATAATAATTCTGCTCGCGTAAATACAAAAGCCTGTTGCTGCAGTCATTAAAGTGCATGAGTAATAGTGCAAACAGCTGTACTACCTCTGCAAAACTACAAGTGGCATTTTAAACAGAATTTATACAAAAATTGCATGTTTCAGCTAACATGCTCAAACCAGCCTGCAAGAGCTCTGGAGTCCAAGTGCCATGCACTACTCCAACGAGCCAAATTCAAACCAGGTGGCACAGCCTGCCACACAAAAGTTGTCTCCAGCTCACAGTAATCAAAAGGAGGATCCCCAACGAGACTGRTAAGCTGTGCATTTAGATCACAACACGCACCATAGCCTGCAACGATCTGTCGCATGGCACTGGTGGCCAGCAGGACCAGACTACGTGCAAGCTCAGTCCTCCAGGAGCTACCGGATGGGAGAGCGCTTTGCTCCATGTTATTGCATACAGAGTACTCGCACTCACCCTGAAGGCTTGGAAGAGATAAATCATCAAGTGAGGTTTCAAACAAAATTAGGATTGGGCCTGGCAGTAGGAAGGAGAAGTAGGAACCTGCGACCTGACCAGTGGCAGGGTCGCGGCTGCCTGCATCCTTGGCCAAGCAACTGGGTGCACGAGTCTGCCCTGGCCAGGAGCCTCCTGCATGTGGCTCTGAGCACTCCTCGGGTCTGGGGCTCACATAAAATGCTGCCATAAAACTCTCCTGCTGCTTAAAAGGATGCAAGATTTGTAGTAATACTGCACTAACGTATATAATCTAATAAGTAGAGGCGTTCAATACTGTTTCCATTTTTCATTTGAATCCCTTTTTTATTCAAGTTACTCTATTTTACTCACACAGTCTCCCTCTAAAAGAAACAAGTTTCATGTAGCCTTCGCCCAGCGAGTGGAAATCTGAAACTTGCCCTTCCCTCTGCCTGGCCTTTAAAGGTCAGGCAAAAAAGGCTGAAAATGCACTGGCCTCATTTTGCTCAGAAGTGAAATTTCTGGAGTGAACAAATTTTTTCCTTTTCCCTGTATTTCTTTACCATTTCTGAGCAAATAGAGGAGAAAAGAAAGAGCTTGAGCTCAGTTTGAGGGGAAGCTGCACTATGTCCTGGCACAAGCACTGTGTCTCTGAAGTGAAAGCAAGTCAGGTGTCTCCTTCGATGGCACAGCAATGGCCACGTTTCTGCAGTCCCAGTTCTCAGCCTGTGATGACCTGGGGTGCTACACTACGGCTGAGAGAGGACGTGGCTTCTCCTGCCCTCCCACAAGCGCTGCCCGTTCTGTAAATCACAGGAGTGCATGATCTTTGGTGTATTAGCAACCAGGGAACTTGCAGGAATATTTTGGTTCCTGCCCCACTGTGGAAGAGGAACTTGGATCGTAATACTGCAACCTTACTAGAGGTGTGCTTCTTACACAGGCGGCTATTCCCTGTTAATTCTTAAAAARAGTCAGGCCAGTTGACTGGCAGCCACCTGACCACTTTAGCAAGGACATCGTAAACCAGCAACACATGGTTAAATCTTAGCAGTAGCTATCTTCTGAACAYTGCTTTTTCTCATCATCACCAAACCTGTTTCATTCTGAGCTTTGCACGTTCTGACCTGTGATACAGAACAATTTCTATRGCACACAAATTAGAGAATCCAGTATGGATTTCTACAGGAGGTAGAATGAACCCATTAGGAAGAAAGAAGCAAGTTTCAATCTCAGAAACTATAGCTAGTGTAGGGAAATCTAGCACACCAGAGGGTTGTTTTAAAAAATGGTGCTTTTCAAAATGACCTCCAAGACAGTCATCTTTCCMCAAAATACCTCCTAGCTTATATCCAGGCCAAGATTTATTTAAGGTTTAATAAGGATTTCCCCCTTATCTTCAGAGTGGAAGAGTAGGACCAAAATACTTGCTTTATAAACATACACATGGCGTGGCCAATAGTAGCCACTAGTAGYCATAAGGCAAGCTACCTATGCAACCGGACAAGTAAAGTAAGAAAAATCATCTACATTCTCTGGATTCCTTTGGATGTTGCAAGTGTGTTTTGCACATAGGCTCTCCCTTGGCAGGCCTGGTGCAGGACAGCATATTTGCAAAACTGGTACTGGTAGTGCGGTGAGATGTTTACTAAGAACAGATCTGGTAACTTAAAATTGGCTGAATAAAATTCCCTACAACTTACTGTGCATTGTACTGGCCCAACATAGGAACAACAAGCAGGTGGGGAGAGGAGTAGCGTGTAAGGCTGAAGAAAGTAGCCACCCTGAGGTGGAAGGTTTTGTTGGAGCCACATTTTAAATCTAAGAAGAAGTTTAAAGGCAAGGGAACCATTTCATCCAYTCAGGTATAAGCGCTCCTGGGCACAAAGGCTTTGCACTGAAATAGTAAGTGCCCAGATTTCTTTGAGTTCTGGTTGTGAAATTCTGTGATTGCAGACACGTCTTTAATTCATTATGAGGACCTGGGCCAAGCAGTAATGGAGGTGCTAGCCYGTGAAGGGCCAGTTCTGCATCCACCCAGCTCTGAAAAATGACTTCCACAGGCTCTTGGTAACCTCCATCAAATTTATCAAGTTTACCCTGCTTGCACAAAAAACAGTGTTTCCACGCAGGCAGCTGTGAATATTTGAGGGTTAGCGGTGCTCCTGCCCTCCCCCTACATCACTATCCTGGGTTTGGCTGCCAAATTCTGTCACTGYTATTTCAGGACTGGCCTGTCCTTGCACAGAATGATACTGGGCAGAGGTATTTCTTGCAGTGCTGGAACAGGAGCCCCATCTTCTGAAGCAGCAGAACCCAGAGCACAATCCAGACCACTTCCCCAAAGCAGCTGGTGCTATAAAATCAACTGCAGTCTAAAACGACCAATGCGCAGAGGAAATAGTTCCTGAATACAAAGGTACTACTTGAAAAACAGTTTTCAGGGTGCAAGTGCATTCTGGCTATAAAGACACATCACTGAAAAAGCTCTAGGAATGGGTAAAACCAAACTGGCAAGAAAACACCCTACATCATACTACAATATGCCTAAAGTGCAAATGTAAAATTAGAAACTCCATATATAATCAGCAACAGAGAAAAAGAATAGAGTTAAACTTAAGAGGGAAAATAAAGGCTCAGTGCTGCTACTAGACCCTCGCAACACGACTGCAAAGGACCTGGGCAGTGGTGTGAGACTTTCAGGAGAGGCTTGCTGTATTTTTCCCTTGGGAAGTTCTTCCTAGTTTGTACTCAATGACTTCATAAACCACCTCAGAGGTGGATTTGGGACGTATGACCACTGACAAAGTAAATCAATATTCAAAGTTTATCGGCACCCTGTTTTTAGGGGGCATTTACGGCTGGAGAAACTTCTTGCACAGGCTATGGTCCAGCACAGAAAAAAAGAGATCCGACTACCAGGCCTTCTGACCAAACCAACACAACTGGGGTGCCCCAGTCTGAGGTTTGAATGCATCAAAGTGAATCCTCTCAACTGTGTTTAGCTGCTGTTGGACCACTGCAAGCTACCCCAGAGGTGAAAGGGGAAAACCTMAAATCTGTACAATTTGACTGTCCTTCAACAAAGGCAATAAAAACTACCTCTGCATACAGCAAGGATTATCCTCAAAAATACTGAAAAAACATCAAATGTTTTGTGTAAGAGCTTACTGGGATTTTAAGCCTTTGATAAARCTAATCAAAACAGTAGATTTTGACAAAATGGAAATATTTAAAAGGAAATCTACTGGCAAAATTTTTGTTCATATTCTCTTAATTGGTAGATCCTTCTTTTATGAAAACGGACTAAACCTAGTGGGTTTTCTGTTTTTTCGGAGTTGCCCCAACTGCAGCCCTCAGCCTCCCGTTTCCAGCGGACGGCATGGCGATGAGGCAACACGGGGAGTGGCGATACCAAACACAAGACAAGGGTAACAGGCTGCTCTTAAGGCATTTTCGTGTGTCATCGCTTACACTTCTCAATCTATTTCTATCTACGTTTATGCGTAGAAAATAAGAAATATCATTTTTGAGGCTAGAAGCCTTTCAGTGAAAGCTGGTAAACTATCTACATTTATTCTAGCRCTAGATTAACGAATGAGCCTGCAGCAGGCAGCAACGAGAGCAAGAGTGAGGCTTGGCACAGGGACAAACGGGCTAGACCCAAAGGCCGGGTGCAGAAGYGGAAGGATTGCCTTCAGAGCGCTCTGGATCACACCTCAATGTCTTCGGCAGCATGAGAAGATTTTACCTAGATACTTTCTGTTCACATGGGGTTTGAATTACAGCAGCGAGCAGGAAGAACTGTCACAGAAACTCCTGATCAGACTCTATCTCTTCTCCCGGATCTTGTACCCAGTGTTCTTGCAATAAAATCTACGTTATTAAATATTCATTTTTAATTTACTAATGGCTAAAGTAACAAGAAAGTCTTAAGGTGTTAACAAAAAAAAAAAAAAAACGCAGTAGCTTAATTTACTACTTTTGCAGGCTTTTTGGAGTAACAGCTTTCTTTTTTTCTGCTGAGGCATACACAGCCAGATTGGGTGCATCAGGCGTAATGCAAGTCATGGCTTAAGGGACCTGATTCAAGTTCTGAAATATTTTTCCCATGCATGTTATATGATACCTGCGACTTTGGCATTCCGAAATCTACAGTCACCGACCACTATCTGCAGACTGTGGACAGGAACCCAGCCTTCTTTTCTTCTGTTTAGGTTTTTCACCAACCTTCGAACGACAATAGCATTAGTAAAAAAAAAAATTTTACACACAAACCAACCAACCCACGAGCAGTTTTATATCAGCAGCAGGCACATCTCACATAATTGTGTGACCAACAATTTGTTCCTATCAGGCAAGCATTTTAATAGCAGCTATGCAGCTATGCATGTATTTAAATATTCCTCCCACCAAAAGGGAGGAAACCCATATTTAAGCACCTAATTAAAAACCTTACATTAGGAGCACAGTTGCCTTAGGCCCCTGTCTAGTCAATGGAGAGGAACAGGACTCTCCTGAGCACAAGTTATCCTGCCTGAGATCTACATGGCTCTCAAGAGGTGCCTGTTTTTCTCTATTGACTACAGATAGGCAGCTGGAAATACTCATGCTCATAAATGACATGCCTCAGTCTCACTCATGCAGTGAAGTCTGCTCTAACAGAAAAGTTGAGTATAASAAATTTATGCTTGGCGCTGGCCAAAACTGGCAAGAGAGGTGGTGAGCAATCAGCAAAACTGTGACACTTTATATATTGCTTTTGCTAACAACAAATGGAATTTCCCTCAAAGTGCAAGGAATGCAGACGTTGGCCAGGAACCTCCCACACGGCATTGGATGTCTGCACATTTACGGGCTGGTCACTGCACCACTCTGATTCAGGTGACTGATAATATCGCTCTTCCCCCAGACCATATCCAGAGCAAGGCACTGGCAGGCTGTGCTCTCCTGCACCAAGACCCCAGGGAGAGCTCTCAGGGCTGAGGGACAAGAGCGACTCAGAAATCAACCTGGAAAGGAAAGGCAGCCAAAACCCTCAGCCAAGTTCCTGCAAGAATCAGAAGAGGGCCTGCCGTCCTCCAAGAYGAGACTAATGGCTTAACATGCACAGTATCAGGTACGGTGATTTCCCAGGCAAAATTCCCAGCTGCAAGGAGGGAACCAGCTGTAAGCACTTATCTTGCAAGCCGCAGCTTTAAATATGGCTGACTAAATGATGGTCTGCAGCCATTAATTAGTTAACACTTATGCAGCCATTTGAGGGAGGAAAACGTCCACAATTACTCAATATTACTATTAATAAGCACAGAGGAGCAAAGCCAAGAGCTGAGCTGGGGAAGACAGAAAGTGGACAAAGGTGAAGAGCTCTCACCCAAACCAACACATGAAGTGGGAAGAGCATTACAAGGGGGGCTGCTAAGGCGTTAATATAACACAGTGCACCCAGACACCCATGGCAAAGGAAGTTCAAAGCCAAACCAGCGCATACAGCCTCTAGTCTTATTAAGAGAGTGAGTTCTCTGGCCTTCTGGAATAGCCTAAAATTTAATCAAAAGCTGCAACGAGTATATCAYGAGGCAAGTGAGACTGTATGACATTACTCTGCAGGCTCTCAGAGATAAGGCAAAGTAATCCTAGAATACCTACCACTGCCCCTCACCATCTTCATGTAAAAGCTGAATTTCATCCCCGTTTCTCACCAGCAGGTCCTCCGATCCTCTCCTCTTGCAGTCTGCAAGGGCTTTATATTTTCCTGGAGACTGTGATAGCAACAAAAATTGTCTTATTTAGTTACGTTTTGTATCAAGGAATTGTTATTTCTGACTGTCACAAGGAACATGATAGAGCCTTATCAGCACCCTTAATTGAAATTATTTCAGGAAACTGTGGAAAATGCATCTCCTCGTTCCCCAGATTGAGATATGGAAAATCCGTGAAATATGTGCAAGACATATCCCTTACCTAGACAACGGACAGGCCAACGCAAGGCTTAGCAAAACATGAAGACCAAAAACGGCACCACTTAGCACTTTTAYACTGCTGCATTTCTGTCCGCCTTACTAACCAGCTGGCTCCCGTCCTCCTCCTCCGTGTCTGAGCAGTTGGAGAGATACTGGTTCCCAGACCACTCCTCCAGCCCTTCACAGATTTCCAGCGACTGTGACATTCCCGGCCAGCCTGCAAGACAGGACGCTCAGGCCGCAGGCACCCGGCAGACGGCATCCCCGGGGGCAGCGTCCCTCAGGGGGCATCGCCCCGGCCTTACTTCTGCTGGGCTTGTTCTGCGGCGACACGGGAACGCTCTCCAGCAGGATGGGACTCGTACGTTCSGACTCGTTTTCTTCTGAGCTTATGGAGGCTCTCTGCTGCTTCCTAGAAGATTAAAAAAAAATCAATCTTAGTTTTGCYTTTCAGATAAAAACAAACTTTGCAAATTTTTGTAAAACAGAATCAGAAATAATACTGCTAGTCTTTAATATATATTTTGGGGGCAATAGTGCCAGCCCAGCACGGGGCCAGGATRCGGCCAGAAAGCGTGGAGGGCACGGGAGAGCCCCGTCCAGTCTGCCCGGCTCACGGGACTTACCCATCGCTCAGCTGCGAGGAAAGGGGCAGCTGGTCCGCGCACGAGCTGGGCTGCTGCTTCTCAACTGCGGGTAGGTTGAAAACCACTTTAACATCATTTGCTTATTGGTAGCTATCACACTTGAAGCATTATGTTAAAAGTCAGACTTTTTGTACAGCTCTTGTCATATTTATTTAGAGAAAAACAGATGTAGGGTCTGTTGCAAAGCACCACCTTAGTGCTGGTTAAGGTGGCACGGCAGCACGGTAGGAAGCATGCCACTGAAGTCCAGTAACATGCTTAAAACGAGGCATCTGCTACGTATCTTGTTGAATTAAGCCTATGAGAATAAACATGAAATAACTCCAAGATACTGACAAAAGAATGTACTTCCGTAACTCATTTTCACGGTCTTTACAATGCTAAGTTATGTTATTTCCCTGCRACATAAGACCTCACTCCAGTATTCTGCTACAAGGCTGCTTCTGAAAATCAATTCTCTAGTGAGAATCGGTGGATGTGAAGATTAGCCATGCAAAAATAGAAAAGGCTCTGCTGTAGAGCAACTGCCACAGTGAAATTGGTTGAATGTACCTTTTATAAGCTCCTGCTGCTTGAACAAAATTTTTCTGATTTCGTTTAACCATGCCATCTTCAGGTCTACTGTTTGGGCCTGAAAGAAGAAAAAAAAATGTTTGAATTTTGAATTATGAATCACTCATTACAATACAGGAATAAAATACTACTTTTCTACATTGTAATTACCTGAAATCCCCTTTCGTCCAAACCCATCAGTGACATTTACATTTAAAACATTCTTGATTTTTTAAAAATTGATGATCCCCACGACATGCAGGCAAAAGGTTGTGCTCAGATGGAAATTGTGGAGGTATCACCTCAACGCAGGGAGAGAGTCATAAGCACACATGCACATGTGTCTCATCCCTTCTTACAAAATATCCGCAGGCCCCAATCTGCCTTTTGAAAATATGTGTATACTCTGCTATATMAATCTGCTGTATAAATTTACATCTACTGTGTTTTAACAAAGAAAAAAATCTCTACAGAAGTCTAATCGAAAAATCATCAAACAGCAGCACATCCACGATGGGTTTTCCTGCGAACACCAATCAGGCAAACATCTCACCTTCACAAACTTCTATTCAAAACACCACAAAAGAAAAGAAAAGCAGGAAGAAATCAGGTCAATCAAGCAACTATTTTGTAGATGAGCTGAAAGACTTGGAAATTGCTCTGGGAGCACTTCTGACAGCGAATTGAAGCAGAGCAGGTGTGCCTTGCAGTCACCAAAGCACGAGGCCCATTTCCCAGCTCAGGTCATGTAAACTATTAAGCACAMAATCTTTTTTTCATCTACTGCTCTACGTGAGATTTCACCTGGAATGAAATACTCCGTTTCCAAGTAGCTACCCTGCCTCTACTTTAAAGATGACTTTTCCAGTTATGGGCTGGACACCAAGGCTCAGCCATAGGGATAGCTCCGTAATCACAGACACAGGCAACGAGAAAGAAGAAACGCGCATCGAAAGTCTGACGATCTCCAAACCCACCAAACCCAATGGACCCATAAGGTCTCTGCCTTATGATTAAACTTGTCGTGGGGAGCTTCAAGCTTTCCTAAGCACTGTTGTGAGGGTGTAAAAATATCCAGAGTTTTTAAGCTACAAACCTGCACAACGTATACCTCTTCTCGGCCACTATACCAGATTTCAAATTTTCGATGGTCTCCTTTCACGTTCTCAGTTATTCCAACTGCATTCATCTGCAAAGAAAACAGAATAAAAATTACGCATACTACAAATCTTTCCATCTTTTCCATGATGCAGACATTTTGCAATGTGTTAAACAACCCTATTTTCAYTCAGCTGAACACATTTCATCACCAATGTTTACTTTGGTAGCAACTGAAAGTCATTACCTGGCCTGTTCCCCCGGACTCTTGTCCACCAGCTTGCTGTGCTAGGAAAAGCCTTCTTAAGCTTTTTCACTCAGGAATACAYGGGACTAACTGAAAAGTCATTTCATACTTATTTCAGCATGAAATTCCCAGATGAGGTATATGAAAATTTAAGAAGCCCAAACCCCCAGTCACTCTCATTTCAAGCTTCCAAACCATTCCAAGTGGTTACAATGTAGTTCTGCCTTACACCCACTTGTCTGCATAATAYGTCAACCGTAAAGCTTTAGCAAACTTTGTAAGCTTTACAGGAGAAAGGTAGTATAAATTAGAATGAATTCAGCAATTAGCTAAGAAAGACCAATCAGAAACATGAAAAGTAAGGTAAAGGAAGTGWCTGGAGATAAGAGAACACCACAAGCTGTGAACTTTTCATCTCAGACTGATCTAGGTTAACCACAAAGCAGAAGTATAGGCAATTTAAGTCCAGTTCACCCATGAAGTATCAAACTTGGCTTATCCTCATGCCACATCTGAATTAATGAAGCTTCGTATTAGAGTTGCGGTAGTACAAGGAAAGTTCTGCTCTGAGTCCTCTGACACTGGACTGCTGCTCCCTCRAGGCTCCCGTCCAGAGGCAGGACCACATCCACCTTACGGCAGAGGTTTGTCTCTAGTAAGTTGGCCAGCAGTTAACAATCCTTAGGATTGCAGAATTTGCACATTTTCATAATTAAGGTTTCCTTCTAGTGAGGTCCCTGCATACTACATAGCAAGTTGCTTTTTCATACACGTTATTTGTGCCACCTTATTGTTCACCTACTTGCTGAATTCTGTGCCTCATTCTTTCAGTGAACTTCTTTGAAATCATTTTGTGCAGTACACAGTTCCTTCAGGAACTTTAATTTAATGTCCCTTGGTCCCTGACCACCCCTGCAGTTGACACATCGTCTCCAGGGTTTTGAAAGAGGGGTTAATTTTTGGACACTCAGTTTGATGTGCTATAAACCTTTCAGAAAAATCAGTAGACAGACGTTAAGCTGGATGTGGCTGAGCACTCCTGTGCCTGGGTACCCGTTATCGCAGACTGCTTTGGGTAATTTGGCTGGAAGGACCAAAGGCACAAACAGTGCAGGGCCTAGAGAGCAGCCCAGCTGAATCAGCAGCTCAGGCTATGATCTGAGACCAAAAAACTCTTCGATAACAGGAGACCTCTGATCTGTCTGCTGAACATGCCATGCAATTACTGCCTCATTGAAAAATACTTTAATACCTGTATTGCTTCTTATTTAAACCATAGTTTGCTAGTAAGTCAAATATGTAAATATGTTTCAAACCAGATCTAATAACTATGGTATCATATATCATAGGATATTCAAGGGATTGCATTAGATAAATCTAAATACACAAATAAAGGCTTGGAAAGAACAGCAGTTTAGTGTTGCTGCAACTCTTTGTTAACAAACGCATACTCAGAGCTTTTCTTCTGGAAGATGGAGGTCTACAGGTTAGACCACCTGGGCAAACGTTCTGTTCATAGCTGCTCTGTCAAGAGTCAGCACCTGTTATCAGCGAACGGCCGCAGGAAAAATGAAGCAAGTTGCTAATTAGTTTCCTTCATTTCTTCCCTGGTATAAACAGCAGAGCTCTTCTGAACTTCTGAGAAAGCATTTGCCTCCAGATTTGGAAACGATCATCGGCCACTAGGAATCAGTATTACGCCGCCACTCACTGCCTTGCATCTCCCTCTCTCAACACAATCCTCTATATTCACATTTCACAAAATTCTCGCAATCTCCCCTGAACATGAGGACTGAGATTGCAAGAAGGTGAATAAAGCCAGGGACCATTTGCTCATTCACTGTTTCATATACATCAGCTTCTGTTCAAAACCAAGCGTGCTAAAATCTGCAGCATAGGCTTGGTATGAGGGCCTAAAAATTTCAAAAAAGATTTTGCCTGAGCAGTGTATTTCCATATTGCCTTAGAAAGTCAGATTGGGCTCCAGTCTCATTTTAGTAACAACTATAACACTATGCTGTTGAAATGGTAGCCCAGAAAGCACCTTACACAAATGCTGCAATTTCCAATTACGTGCATCTCTTTGGCATGGCCGTGTACACTGGGGCTTCTGCAACGCTGCCCAGACATCAAGATATTTGAAACTGTAGTCTGGATTATCTACTATGAGGATGCAAAGGAAAGTACCAGGAATAAATATATTATAAAAATGTCTGTTCGTTCATCTTAGTATATTTTAAAATTCTATTTCCTCCCCCTGACCAGGATTTACTGTCCCTTCAGCTGTTGGTTCACTGCATTGCAGATTAAAGTGGGTTAGTTTAAAGCTCTGGGATGGCATTCATCTGCATCACCTTCTGTGGTGATAACAGGCAGACTGATTTATTTTGCATTGCAATGGGCTAGGAACATGCACCCACGAGTTACTGAATCTCAGGGATATTTACTGGCTACCTTACATAGAGAGTAAAATATTATCCTGAGACTTGAAAAGGTACAGTTTTCAGACAAAGTCTTTTTTTTTTTTTTTTAATGTATGTCCAGTTACATGGCTTCCACTGAATAGGCTTCTCTCATTCTAAAACCCTGGAACACATTCTTGCAAATAAAAATAATTCTCTGATACTATCACGAATTAAACAAATGTCAAGCTCCAGAATTATTACTTCACCCTCAGGGCAGCAATTCTGAAAACATATGTACGTTCATGTCATCCTGCAGAATCCATGCATTCTCTAATCACCAACCTTTCATCTTGGCAAAGCAAACAGCTGGAAAATGAGCTCTCCCTAGGCAAAGACAAGCACTGGCCACATTGTGTGGGCTATCAAATGCTGGGTTTTCTCCTCCAAGAAGGCCTGCCCCATAGAGCCTCTTCAGTTCTTTCAAAAGCACATATGGTAAAACAAGTAATACAAGGAAAACAAGCTCTCTAGAAACAAAATTATGCTGTTTGGGAAAAAACCTTTAAGTGTCTAAACATACGGCCTGGGATATATTTTTAATATACACTTTGTAATGTGCACTAGAGCTGAACACACTTATCTACTATCACTCTTTAAGGCTTTGTGACTACTGGTGGCACCTCTCTCCTCAAGCCCCACTGAAACCAGGGCAGCTCTAGCATCAATGCCTGAAGACTCAGCCTCCAAGCACCCATTTTTTCCATTCTAAGCTATACCCATACTGTTTTTATAATTAATCAAGAAAAACAAGGCAGAGTACTGAGACAAAACGATCACAGGCCCCAATAGAAGTGGTTATCACATACAGTATGCCAGAAGGTCTCTTTTAGAGGAGCAGTTTGGGATTTTTATTGATAATGTTTGGCGTTCATAGGCTTCGGACAGTTGTTTATATCCCTCATGTTCTGCCGTAGGCATTTTTTTTCATCTGATAAATATATTTTTGGCTGCAATTAGAGCCTACCAAAGGGGGAGGGCAACAGGAGAGGAAGAAGAGGGTTTTTTCCACGTAGCCTCCAGCCATGCAGCTGGGGAATGGTGGCTCGGGGGCTGGGCCATGGCAGACCCCAGGCCTGCCAAGACTTCAGCAACACAAGGTGCTGCTGTGCTCCCTGAGGCGGCCTTCAGTCATGGGAGCCCTTGCAGCTTATTAAAACCAGCAGCTGCTTCTTCATGGAGACAGCATTTCCATCGGGATATTACAGCTCTTAGTAGAAGAGAACAAGCCACTGTATCTGTTACCACAAAAATATTCTCTGGGTTCTGAAAGTTATTGATTTACTGTATGTACACAGTAATGACTCCAACTGAGAAGTTCTTACTTTCAAAAAGTGCTTAAAACTGTAAGATGAGGTTTTATCATATCCATCTCCATGATCCTCTCGCTTCTTGCAGAACACTAAGGCTTTCTCATACAGGAACAGATGCCTCTGCATTGGCTTGAACCTGGCAAGATCCTTCATTTTTGTTGGACCTTTTCGGTGTCCTGTCCAAACACTGAAAGATCCTTGCATCAATACTTTTCCTAGTTCACTCAAGTCCCCCTGGTGAGAGGATGACAAATAAGGAAAAAAAAAGTTGTCAATTAAAACGTAACAGCACTGTCCAAACAATAAAGGGCAATGGGGTCGACCCTGTTCCAAGGCACGTCTCTCTAAGAATAGGTCTTCCTGGAAGCATCAAATGATCCTTTTGGGAGTGATGGCATGAGGTCAGGAGGGAAGCAGAGGTCTAGGACACAGGGCTACAGCTTCTCTATGTGAAGGGATACAAGACAAAAACTGGAAGGACTAAGAAGCTAGAGAAACTTGCCTAGTACCTATGGGAAGGTCTAAGGACTCTGGATAATGTATTTCAGTGGGAGAGGGTAGATGAGACTTGACCTGAACTGAGGTCTATAAAGATGGGAAGCAAAGGACACCTCAAGGAAGCTAGGACTGGGACAAGCAGCTTAGAAAGCTGCCACCTTCCCCAAAGCCCTAGCAGAGACCACTACTTCAATGTGCAAGGATGGAAATCAGCCTCAGAGACAGTATTTAAATGAGAAATATTATGAAGATACCCCAGACTGAATTACAAGGTAAACCATGAGAGAACTAAGGTGGATGATGGAAAAATGCTGTCTAGAACCATAAATTTTGGCAAATTTTGCTACCATGAAATTCAGCATGTCCTTTGGACACAAATATTTTCCAAACCCCCAAAATCAGACAGAATACTGGTTCCCATAACAGCTTCTTGATCCCATTCAGTTTGAAACTCTCTGTTCCAGTATAGTTTTTAGCTCATACATTCTGGGACTCTGTCCATTCCCCCGACATCATCCAGCCTTGTACAAGGTCTCTAATTACCCAAATCTACTCACRTCATATCCTGTTATTGAAATCTGATGCATAGAGTCATTGACTGACTTTAGCAAATCCAACATTGCAACAAGAGCTTCTTGAAGTTCCTGAACTCCATCGCAGCTCGTGCTGTACTTTAGCAGCTCCTGAAAATAGAAAGGTAAGAGCATGTGTTTGGAGTTGAACAAAGCAGACTTTTCCATCTCACCCAAAGTTTCCGATGYCCAAGAGCAACCTACACTGTGTGAATTTCTTTTTTCTTATGTCACTGGAAAAAAGATGCATTCTAAAATGCAGTCAGTATTAGGTGTGGAACACCTGATCACAAAAGCATGTCCCATTTTTTCTGAGCTTCCTTAAAGATGGCATTGGGCTGGAGAGTTTCAGCAGATGATTATCTTCAGACTGACAGACACAAGGAAGGGATTTTATAAAATAYAGAGTCTTCAAGTCAGCAGACAGAAGGCACTGTTTGGAACAATACCATTCACATAAAGTAACTAATTTCAGATCTCCTCTCCCCACCTACAACTTCATGAGTACTCATCCTTATTCAAGTAGACAGAAACAGGGGTTCAATAATCCTCTGAGGTCACCACCCTAGTTGTCTGTAAAGTGGAAATAACAGCATTACCCTGCCTCAGAAGGGTGACACAAGGATGCACGTGTTAMAGATTACAGGCACTATAAGGCCTGTGCTTAGGCACTACCTAAGCAGAAGAAGAGATGCATCAGTATAGTGTATGTCATTCATCAGGCCCTTACGACCATCTGTCGTTCACTTTTCTTAGAAACGTTTCTGTCACTCTGCATGGGTGAACAAATTCAAACTGTCTTTTCCCCCCATAAAAACAGCTTGCTAAAAGCCCCTTCTCTTTTTTCAGGTATGTGAATTTTCATCCTCACTGAATGTCACTGTATGGAGGGCCAAAATAAGCAACATGTACTCTAGGTTTGGTTTACAGGTAATCTTTAATTGAAAAAGAAAACATAACAAAAAAAACAATTCTATGTCCAAATGTCCTTTCAAAGTAGCATCTGACATACCTTCAAAAGTAACTGGTATTTTGTCAGGCGCTGCACTGGTTTGAGCAAGTAGGAATCCAGGCCAAGTTTGTGTTCTAATTTTCTTTGGCATTCCTGGAACAAAGAATTCATGTTAAGTAAGCTCTACATTTACTACCAGCAGTAATACACATAACAGTATGACTAACACAGTTTGAAAACTTCAAAGATCTCATGTAAAAATGTCCTCTAATGCCATGGTAACTTAAAAAGTTTTATAAAACCATCTAAAATAACATAACAGAATGCGCTGCTTTAGACTTCTCGTATGCAAGAGACTCCAGCAGGTATGTGAGGCATCCACGCAACGGCGAACAGAACACAACGCGAAACCACGGGAGTGCTGAGGACCACGCTTAGGGTGAGCGAGTGCCCCGGGGTGACGCCTGCCTTGCTAGAGTTACGCGGCTCACCTGGAAGAAGATGCTTTCCGAACACTGTCGCCACAAAGACTCCGAGCGGGGCTTATTCTGACAGTATTTCTCATACATCTGGAAATCCTCTCGCTGCAAGGGAAGGCAGAAAGGCAAGTCTTAAACACGCGCGTACCAACGTGCTGGGCAGCTAGATAAGGCAAGCACCAAAACTGCAAATCTGGTTTTAYTCTGCTGCCAACCGAAGGACTGTAGTATCTAAAAGCCAGCGAGCTTGGATAAAAAAGCCGCTGCTGACAATGACGGGGCTGCTCGCAGCAGACCGTGGTGCAGCCGCGACTGCTGCTTTCCCCCACCTGCTCTCTCCACGCAATGGTGTTGCCTGCCTGGCTGTTGGTGTTTCGTACCAGAAACATCTTATTCGACCGACATAACTGAAATCTTGCAGTGTACAAAGAATCTGGAGAAACACTGGCCTTAAAGTCTGCTTTATATGTGAAAATGGATTCACCAACCCTGTCTAGGAAACAAAATCCCACTCGCTCGGGCGCTCCCAGGCAGCCTTCCAAACTGTGCAAGAAAATTCTGTAAGAGACGGGGGAGAGACGAAAGGCAGCTGTGAGCAAGGCACTACTCGGGCATCTCATCATTACAGGAGATCAGTGTGATACCAGCGGCACYGTACTTGTTGTGGAAGTCGTATATCTCTGGCATGTTCCCGAAGAGGATGTCCTTCCTGTTCCTCAGCACGGGCGGCATGAGGAGGACCATGGCCGGGTTATCCATTTCAGCTCTGTAGCCCTGCAGGATGCAAGAGGGGTTCATCACTCAATTTTAAGGCATGTCCTTGCAGGCACAAAAAAAGGGATGTGAACGGACTTTCAGTACAACCCTTTTTGTTCGTTTGTTTTTTACACTTAAGCTCCCTTCTTGTAGCTCTCCACACCTCAGTCCCTGGGCACCTGGGGGTCGCGGTCTGGAGGAGGGTGCTTGGCATGGCTCCCGCGGGGCCGGCRAGCCTGGCCTCGCTCCAGAGCGATGTGGCGGGGCAAGGGGCAGCCACTCTCCCGTGCCCCGGCAGTTAGGACTGCAAGAGCCCTCTCGTACACATGATAAGGCAACAGGACAGGCAGAGGGGACCTGAATGCAGCTCCGGTCCATGGGGAAAAACCACACTTCCCTCCTTTTAATGATAAGCACACATGCACGGCTTCTTGCTGTGTTTATACCTTAAACAGTTACCACTACTACGTGCACACACAACAGGACGAGCACAGCTGCACACGCACAGTCGCACAGGGAGGCACCATCCCCTGCAGAGCTGCTCTCTACCCACGTAAGCAAACTGCAGCCACTTACTCCTCACTGCAGCCCCGCTGCGGGAGCAGTCCTGGAGGAATACTTGTCTAGGTTAAACACATSTGCTGTTATGACCGTGGGACACGAGTGACAACTTGTTTGTAAGGGATATGCAGTTACAGACAATCTTGCAAGAAGTGGCCTACAAGGTAATTTGTTACAAGGCAAATAGGGCTTGAGATCAAATACCAAAATCAATGGGCTTTTTGTCTTACAGAAGACGCTTTCTGAACACCAGGATCCTTCTCCCTGATTCCTGCTGTCTAAGGTTTTCTCCCTCTGTTGCTGTATCTGCCTCCTGAAATCACAGCCTTTTCAAAATGAGGGACTTCGCTAAGTAACAGGCAAGAGCTGTAAGAAACCTTGCTGCACTACAAACTGTTATGCAGAACTGGGAAATAGTGCAAAGCTCCCTGCGTTAAAATCACATTACTGCACCAATGCAAAAATAGTTACCTATTGGGGTAAAACCCAGGAAAGATACAGTAAGCTCAAAGGAATACAAAAGCTAACTGTGAGATAGGAAAGAGCCAGAGATCAGGACCATCTCTGCAAAGAAGACACTAGAAAGGCCATTGACAACAGCTCATGCAACCCATGACAGTCACCAAACAGCACAAAACTGAGCCCCTTAGCACGAATTAGAAAGGTAATCATCCATATTTAACCACTGTTTGCAGTGGTTAAATAAAGTAAATAAAGTACAGTTATGTAAAACAACAGTATGTGAAATTATAATCTGGTTTCTAAACGAAGAAACGTGCTCTGTGTGTTCATGAACCTCACAGTACTAAGGTAGAATCCTTCCAAAGACAAAATACAAGCTTCTCTCTTTTGTCTTCAAAAGGTAAAAGAAACCAGAGAACATTTTAAAATCAGCTTTTTTGTACCTTTTTCCAATCATTGATAAAGCCAATTATTAGTTCATTTGTGTGCAAACAGAACGCTTCTCCTTCATTCGAGATGAAAAACTTGTCCCAACACCAACTGTTCCTGCAGATGCCTCCAAGTCAAAAACGATAGGGAGAAAATCTGAAACTTCCTGACTACCTAGGGATCTGACAATTTGGCAGAAATCAACTCAGTCACTTTTTTGCTTAGTCTGACAGAGTGGCAGGTGCCCTTTTGTACAAGTCACCGGGGAACAGCAGTGAGGGATCCGACGTCACTCACCGTCAAAACAGTGAACAGCTCCTCCACGTACACTCTCTCCGTTTCTATAAGCTCATTTATGACATGGCTAAAATAAAGAAAAAAAAAAAGAGAAGTATGTTATTTTTGTATCTCTCAAAAGAAACCACAGGAAATCAGTGAGGGTAAAGAAGCCCAGAATATATCGTAATCTAATTAACAACCACCGTAGAGATGACAGAATAAATAAAAGTGCGACAGACGACATCCAGCTCTGGCTGGAGGAATGTAAGGACAGTGTGCAAGCACTGACCAAAAATAAGCATTGCTTTGAGTACCTCTGATTTAAATAGGGTGACAGCTTACCCTTTCAGTATATCTAAGTTGTCGTCACTGTCTGAAATAAAAGACTGCAAAGAATTCCGCTTTTCTTGATAATCGTGCATTACTTCGATCTAGAAGAGGAACAGGAGGCGTTAGAAAGAGCCGCAGGGAGGTCACCACCGAGGCAGGGGCAGCCCAGCCCGAAGCAAACGCAGCAGCTCTTTGGGGAAGGAYGACACAGGCTGGCTTTTAGGAAATCCTACGTGACAAACAACTTCAAGCGGTCACAGCATGTAATGCGTAGCCAAATATTTCCAGAAATCACTCTGCTACATTAAAATCTGAAAATACTGATAACGTAATTCATTAGCGCAGAGATCAGAGAACGGTTTCCACAGGGGAAATAACGGCAGATATGGAGTTCCCTTAACAGGCATCACTGTTATCCAAACAAATCATATGGATATGAAAGGATAAATACTATATACATACACACCTATATATATATACACATATATATACACACACACACATACATTTATATGTCCAAAAAGTCCAAAAGCTATGCTCAATTTTTACAAGAGTCTGATCTAAGATCTTACCACATAAAAGTTATTTGAATTTCACAAATAATTTTTACCTTGCGAGAATTTTGAGTTTTTCTTGATGTTTTCTTCCCAGGGAGAGAGAGATCAAATGAAAATTTCAAACTGGAATTAAAATCCACACCTTGAGTAGAAAAAAAAACATAATTGCATAATTTATATCTATAGTGAAACAGACAGTTCAGAGAGCAACTATGAGCTCACCACAAAAGTGGGATAGATTTTAAGAGTGAATAATTAGTTAGCTAATACTAGAAGCAAAATAACAAAACAAAAAGTATCTCAGAAACAATACTGAATGCCATAGTCACATAGATGGGCATGAAGGCCATAAAGTAAAAACTAATTGGGAAGAACAAAACATCCATTAAGAGAATACTGTAATCAAAACCTAACAAAGTCTGTAAAGCCTCTGCAAATGATAGAGACTAGTAAAATAAAATAAACTACCACAAGGAACATCACGTACTGGGTTACTGGTCAAAGTCCTTTATGAATGTAGGCCAGATGCTCAGCTGATGGCATAAACTGTTTCTCCCAGTATAGCCAGGACACGGTGCTGCCACGTGGACATGGGGACTAGCACTTCCACGTGGCTTCCCCACATCCCCCTCCTTCTGCTAAAGTCGACCTATAATTGTGAGCTTTTGTCTCATGGGTGTAGAGCATTTACTTCCACATACTAGAATGGCCTAAAATATTAGAAATGACTATATGAAATTCTCAGAAAGACCAAAAATAAATAAGTTCTGATGTGCAATATTCACCTTATTTATGAATTAAAAAACGAGCCAGCAAGGAAAAAAAAATCAAGCAGATGAATCAAATATCTTTCCATTTGAGTGGAAAAAAAAAAAGGATTGCAGCATGTAAGAACACAAAAGTAGCACATTAATCTAACGGCAGCTGCGTCTAGGTTAGACAAAGTTGTGAATAGTACTGATGCAGAAGAACCACCTTTTGTGAAGCAATGAGCAAAAGATGTAAGGAGAAAAACTGATGCAGAGGAATGGAAAGCGGCATGGAGAGCAGGTGCCCCATCTTCAKCATGGGCTGCTACAAGATAAAACGATTACAGATTATTACACCAAAGAGGCTTTAAACCTCCACTTGTAAACATGCCGAATGGAGAAGGAGGGGTGAGCGCTGGGGAGCAGACCGGAGCCACGCATGGTGCCTGCCCCAGCACTGCCCAAGGTGAGAAGATCCAAAGGAAATTAGGATTTAGCAGTGGTCCTACTGGGAGGCTCCCACTGCGGGGAGAGGCAACACGCATAACAACTCAGACGAGAGAGAGTCATCAGATGTAGCTCAGTGTTTTGTTGCAAGCCCCTGGGGGGAGAAAAGCTCCTGCCGTGACCATGCTGTTACTTGACTACAGCACCCCGACTCCACTGCAGCCTCTTGTACCGCTGCTGCACATCTTGCTGTGTTTTATGGTTCAGGACAGGGCATTTTTATTCCTTATTTCCCAAAAGTGGTTTCAAAATTAGAACCACACTTATCAGGCTGGCTTCAAATCCAGAACAAACAAGAAAGAAGAAACGCCTCTCCTTAGATAGAAAAAGAAGGAAAAAAAGAGAGGAAAGAAAGAAAGAAAGAAAGAAAAAAAGAAAAGAGGATGAAAGAACTGTGCCCAGAGTTTATGGTTTCAATCCACGGTTTCAATCCGTGCCATAAAACCCAGACATCTCAGAGGGTTCTCAGCAGATCCCAGCACGCGTCTTCGACAGCGTACATCCCACCAGCAGGCCTACGGCATTCTGATCTTTTCTGTCAAACGGAGGCCTTTTTAATAAGATCTCTGGGCATGATACATCCAAAGTAGAGCCTTTTGTCTTTAACCTCTTGCTGGCTATGCCCATTTCAAGATGCTTGATCATGTCTTTCAGGAACGTGATTAACAGAGGATGCCTGTGCGCTACCAGTGAGCGAGCGTCTCTGCTAGAAAAATGTGCAACCCTTAAAGCAAGCGCATYGAGTAGGTCCAGCGCATTGGTGATGGTCTCACAAAAACCATCCATTTACCCCTGTTCTTTAAGTCAATGACTCCTTCTTCATTCTTTCCTGTAAGTGGAAAGCTAAAATACTTGCAGTAGGAAAAGTGGGCTATATTTTAGTTTTTTGAGACTCAGAGCTTCCCTCCTGGTTTGAGGACARGTTCAGAGGGCAGTGTGGTCTCATGAATGTGGTGTTGGGCACATCCAGAAGGAAATCTGGGATTTATTTGCAGCACTGGTCTGCATCTAGAGCGGCTTAATTCCCTTCTCAGAATCTAAGTGCATTCCCCTCCCTTCACTGGCTTGATTATGTACATTCATAACTCCCTGAACTGGAGTTACTTTTACTGGTTACAGAGTCACCATAACCAATATTCACCAATTCATCCTAAGCATTTTTGTATTAAAGCACTCTTAAAGYGTTTGTTTTATGCAGTCAGATCACTGAATTTAACACTGCCACATAACTTAGCACATTCCTGGTTTTAAAAATATGAATGTTACTTTGAAATGCTTTTAAATTCTGATATATACAGGGTATAGTAAGAATGTAAGCTTTGATTTTATAATTCAAAGACAACATTGTGCCAAATCCCATCACCAGAATCTAGGCAGAACATTCAACAACCTTCACTCACCAGAATTTGTACCTYTATGAACATTAATTATTCCACAGTTTGGATTTACGGGAGACATTTTCAAATATTCAAAGGGAATTACACTTCTGACTTCTCATTTATGTTCAYGAGATTCGAGTCCCCCATTTCTCTAGGCTCCTCTGCAAATGCCAGTCTAATTTTATGTCAGTTCCAGCCCGAAAAAAAATTARAGAGACTGTTAAGGGCAGCTTTTTGATTTAGAGAATAAGTTTGCCAATAAATTTATAAATCTTGCCCTTTTGCCTGTAGTATTAATTCACCAGTTCAGCCCAGCAGGATGCTAGTGAAGCAGAAYCAGAAGTATCCACCGTTTATGGCTCTCTTTTCCCTGAGCAAAAAGTGTAAATAGTTATCACACAATCAGTCCCAATSAAGCCAGCCTGAGCTGCAGAAGACATTTGGTAATGCATTTCTACAGAGGGAGTGGAAAAAACACTGCATTCATTTTATTTGGTCATCTTTGCCCATACTATGTGGCCACCTTATAAAAACAAGAAAATACATTAAGAAATTTGGAAGCGCCATTATTTGGAAAGGTGTGCAGCACCACTAAGAAACCTCCGGAGTCCTGCCTGTAGCTGTGAAGGACATCCGGAGTCGACACAACGTCACGGACCTACACTCAGCCATGCGCTCTGCATGAGACTTCTACACCACTTTCCTTACACAGAAATGGGAAGCTGAGGCACAGAAATTGAAAGGATGATCAATTAGCTCGTATTCATTCAGCATTATACAGCATCTCTGCCATCCACCAGAAAAGTCTGGTTGGTTCCTMAAAACCTTAGTCTTACTCTTCCCGGCTCAGAGCAAAATTAACTTCTGAAGATACCATAAGTTTAAAATATTTTACCGTGTTTGGGAGAGAATAACGGTGATTTCGATCTTGGTGGATTTTCTGGGCGAGGGGCTACCAATTGGACGGGCCGCACATGTTTATCCAACAGCTTCTTAAAGCAAGACTGGCGATTCTCGAACATGCTTCGGACGTTTTCAAGCTTGACCTGCACTGACTGTATCTGGCACTGCAGAGAGTGAAAAAGATTCCCGTGATCAAATAACTACTGTTATCTTGCACTTTGACCCAAAACAGAGAAGGTAAAAGCTGACAGCACTACAACAGTCTGATCTTACTTTTTCTTATGTGATGAGGAAYTTGAAGGGTTACTTACCTTTAACTCAGATGTTAAGACTGACTCAAAATCGTAATGMAGGGCTTGGGGATCAGAGTTTAAGTAGGGCGAGGAGCTTTCAAGAAATCTTTCTATGTCCTGGAGAGCTTTCTGAGCGCCTTCTTTAGACTGGCATTTATCCATCTGCTGGTTAGCGAGCAGGTAGGCACCTTCATCACAGCACTGCAGGGCCTGATAACAGCACAAGGCAAAATAGAGGAGCAGAGACAGTGAGCAGCACCCCCTACTAAACCCAAGTACCCACAACAAATATCTATCATACCTCCAGACCTGTATTTTGAATTTTAGTGCAGCTAAAGATCTAAGCAACTGTTGCATTTTGATAACAAGAGGAAAGGCTGCATTCTTCTGGAGGCTGACTGCATTCCTCAGCATACCCAGCCAAGTTCTGCTCTCATTCCACCTGGAGAAAGTCAGTAATATGACTGGCTAAAAAGCAGAGTTCGGTGCATAGCTGAAYCATATGATAAACAGTCCATTATTTTATCCAACTTAGAAAGTTGAAGGGGAAAACTAGAGCTTACAATGTGATAGGTGGGTTTCTTGAGATAAATGCCTGCCTCAGTGCAAATCTGAGTTGTGAGGAATAATCAAAATAATTGCATTCGTATTTTTAACAAAATATGCAATTTAAATTGCAGTTTAAAGTTCTGCATTTAATATACGTAAGTAACAACTGAATGCCAAGCTCAGGATTCAGTTAACACTCTCAAACTGTAGCACATACAGGGTCATAACTTTGCTGCTCCTCTCAATTGCTTCAAGCATAATACAGTCCTGTGCCTTCTGGCCTAATTAGTGTGTATTTTCCTAAATTAATTTTTGATGCTGATTAAGATATCAAAGAGCAGTGGAGCTGCATGACTCCACTTCCATGTCAGCACACAGCAGCTGGACATATCTACTGATCTGTCATCTTATTATACAGTCAGCTATGTTGTTTCTTAATAAGTCCCTAACAAAAAAGGGCCTGGAGCTTATCTAAAGTGTCACCTCTATTGCGCTGAGTTTAAAAACCTCGTAAGTCAATTAACACATGGATGCWCCATGAAAGAAAGCGTGAACAACAACAGCAGTTGAACTTATGTGTCTGGGTGTCTGGAGACACCTACCTCTTTCTATTGACTATTTTCAGTACCAAGGGATACTTGTTTGAAAACTGAGTCAGCTAAGTGAGGGGCAGAGCAGTCTCCCCCCCCTCCCATGGAATGCTTTCCGGACATGAATTGCTGAAGCAAAGTTGCAAATTTTAAACAAGATGCTTCTAGCTAAAAAGTGGAGAGGCTAACCACATGGAGAAGCTAACTGCTTCTCAAGGTGCCGTATCTCTGCACTTTACCTGCTGAAGGCGGGTATGAAGATCCAAGGTCTTCTGCAGTTGAGCCTGCTTCCTTTTGATCTCATCCGACAAGACGTCAGAATGGTGCCGCAGCTCATTGCATTGCTGGCAGATCAAGTTGAGCGCGTAGTGATGATTTGCTGCTAGCTGGTGCCCATGCAGTATCACCACCTGAGCCTTCCCTATCAGGTCCTTCAGTAACAGGAAGAGAAAGAGCCGCACGTTTAGTGAAATAATGACAAAATAAATATCTACAAATAACTACATACACTTTCTCATTTTACTTGATTTCGGGTATGTAGGGAAATGATTGCCACTAGGAGTGGCCAGAGTGGGTGGTTTATGCAGGATACAATGGCACCCGTTGTCTGGAAAAAAAGAAAAATCACTATCCAAAAGGAGGAAAAAGAAGAAAACAGTATTTCACCTAACTAGTTATGCCGTGAATGGTTGCTGGCTATGCACTGCTGCCATTTCCAAGAACAGCACTCTAAAAAAATATCTCTAATGCCCAGTTTAGGCACACCATCCTCWTGAGCATGAACAGGAACTGAGCAGTTAAGTTTTATAGTGAAAACAAACCTGGCTGTTTGTAACAAAGCTTGATGCAAAGACCATGCTATCTTACATGTACATCTTGGTCTGTGTAATGGCTGTTATTATATCTTCTCCARTACTGGCTTTCTGTTGGGACTGCTTCCCTGTTGCATCTACCCTGCCCTGCTTTTTCTTCCTCCTCTCATTCTTGAAAAAAACTTCCTCCAAACAGCCAAAAAGCCTTAGACCTTTCCTCCATGGCTCTTATTTTCAAGGAAGCCTCCAGGGGCTGTGCCTGAATCCCYCAGGATTTCTCCTCTGCAACAAGCACATCCCTTTACAGTAGCCACAGTCTCAGCCAGGCTCCTGTGATTCATCTCTCTTCACTCTTCTTTCAGCTACATCTCTTAGCCTTCATCCATATGTTATGTTCAAATCACAGACACTTCATGATAGCAACTTTCTTGCCTTTCCATGTGCCTGTTAACAAGTCTCTGGCTATTAGCATAGCTAAAGCACTTAACATATAAATAATTCTTCTTCCAGCTCATTAACTCCCACGCCTGCCCTATGTTCAGACATTCATCTGATCTGGATTTTCATGGTGGCTAAGCAATTTATTTTAGCTATGATAATTAAATACCCTCTTCCTGGTTTGCAGTGTGATAACAATTTTGCTGCACAGAGAAGACAGACGCGAAACCAACACTTCAGTGCAGCTACTTACCACTGAATGACACTAGAATCAGGCCATCTCAGAAAACATCTCCTACCACAAATACAGAATGTGCCTCTTCTTTTTCATTAGTGCATCTTTCCTATGGAAGATTATCTCACCTGAGCCATACCAGCTAAATGACCCAAGTCCTTGAGCCTTTGTTTCACTTGGGAGACACTATCTCCAGTGTCAGGCACTTCTGCTTGCTGACCCGTTAAAAATTCAATGGCGTTCTTGACCTAAACACAGAAAAGAAGGATTACTGCAAAACGATACAAAGCACAGGCATAAAATCATTCTCAGACCAAAAGTTAATCACATTATAGCTACGACTGCTAAATGCAATAATAAAACTAGAGCCCAAGAACTAATTTCTAATTTCAAAGATGCTCCTATCTGTGAAATCTATGTGGCTGCAGGGCAGTGAAATCTAAATTAGCTCTGAATGAGGAAGCACAGCGGTCTTCCCAGTTCAGCTGCCCTGCTAGTCAGTGTCAAGGAAAAGCAGCGTAAATCGAACACCCTCAAGTAATTGCAGACTTAACTGGTTGAGAGTCAGATCTGATTAATCTAGTTACCTCAGCACTATGTGCTGAGAAGGACTCTAAAAAGCATAAAAACTCTTTCCTCTCACCTTTTTTTTCCCTTTCCTGACTCTTCCTTCTGCCAAAAAAAGTAGTGCATCTAATCATACCTCTTGAAAACTTTGCTCAAACTTCCACAGTTGTAAATATTGTTCCATTTTTAACTGGTGTTTTTCCCAGAAGCCATCAAAAGCAGTCTCCATCTCGCGCAGCTGACCAAGTAACCTTGAGTACAGAAAGAAGAGAGCACAAACAATTTGCAAAGAGAGGACAAGGAAAGGAGAACAAGCCCTAGAGATACCACCTGTTCAGGCCTTCTGGGCCTAAGCTCATCCCTCRCTCGAATTCAACAGGCACGTATGTGTGGCTTGTGGAGCTCTCAGAATGAACCTGAATGAAATCATCATACAGATGAAAGCATCTATTATTATCTCCATTTCATCTGAATGCTACCCGAAAGCCTCGCACTGGAGAACACTGCATCTGCTCACAGCTTCATCACAGGAACAGGCAAACAAAGCAGAGGGGGGCCGAGCCACTGGACAGAAGTCACTCGGTAATTTGAGGGGTTTCGAGTAGCACTGCGGTATCTTTGTCTGCATCTTTTCCAGAGCYGACCTAAACAGCACCCCAACCGTATGCAGCTTGAGTGTTTTCCCTCAAAAATCATTCAAAKAAGCAACACTTGCACTCACCGATTCACAGTTTCCCAGTCCCCGGGTCTCTCGCGGTGCTGGTCCTCACTGCATTCACTGAGGTCAGGCTCTTCTAAATTGCTTAAAAGCAAGTTTCCTTCTTTTTTGACTGCTGTAATATCTTCCTGCATAACACAAAACATTGTGGATCAGATCTCTTTTTGTGAGTTAAGTCATCTCACGTTTCTCCCGCTGCCTCAGTTTCCCTGTTACGAAGCGCAGCAGCAGCAGTGTATGAGACCAGAGGGCCCCGGCGGACGCCCGAGCCCCCGAGCCCCGGGCCAGCCCTGGGGCCGGAGGAGGCCACGCCGCAGGCGGCATGCCTGGACCCACGGTGCCACTGCCCCCTCTCARCACCCCTCATCTCCAGAGTCCTCAACTCTCCTGCGTTACAAAGCCTTTTCTTGTAGCTACACTAGCCCAACCATCAAACAGGCGTTAACTTGATTTTTTCCCATTCAGTATATCCAAAGAGGTTAATGCCTTAGTTACTCTATTTAAGTAATTTTTTGTCACTTTTTTCACTGTATTTGCAACTGGCTTCTGTTCAGGTACATAACTGAACGTAGCTGTTCACAGCTTCCTAAATTGTTCTGATCTGCTCATTACTTGCATGCAGGAATCAGCTGTGCCAATCTTTTGGTTGTCATGAGAGCTACCCAGATCCCATGTGTTGCTGTCATTGCAATCTGTGCACAGTTTCTCATCTACTTTCATCTTTTCTGATCTTAGAAKGAAACAGAAAAAAAAAAGCCAATGGACTTCATTTCAGTCAAAAGACAAAGAATGGTTTTGATATTTTAAATYAACGGATGAGGTATTAAAAGCAACAGATGCCTTGCACTGAGTGCTGCTGTGCTTTATATGCTAACGAAAACACACAATATTTTTCATTTCCCCACAGAGAAAAGTGCATATTACCAGTCTGTTTATATACAGGATTAAGTTCCCTACCTGATATTTGCTTTGGATATAGTCCTAAGCATAAAGTCTAAATCCAACATAGAGCAGCACACGTAGCTGCTGTGTTACTACACCTCTCTCTGTTTTTAAAGAAGAAATAGAGGCCCATTTGCTGTGTCCRTAATTATACTTTGCATACACATGCACACACACGCTGTGGGACACCACACGCTCTCCAAAAACCTTCGCCCCGGATGCTCTCTCGAAGCAAGGCAGCCTCGGTGAGCCCCGGGGCACCCCGCAAGGTGCACGCAGCAAGCGCCAGCGACACGTGCTCCCAGGAAGCCAGGCTCCCAGGAAAAAAAAAGGGTAAAGCGCAGAGATGGAGCGCGCTACAGGCACCAACTTCTCTGGCTGGGAAGCAGGCGGCAGCTGAGGCAGTTTGCTGGATGTTGGCATGGTAATTTATTTGAATGAAAGGCAAATGTAAGTGTAACATACAGAAATAGTCACGCTGTGTTTTATTTTGTCTGTCAACACATACACACGCCTGGGAGAGGAGGAGGAGTGAGCATCAAACAAGCCGGCATGAGAACGCAGCGGTCCTGCCTTGCCACACGAACAGCCGGCTGACTTCCGACGTGACGTACCTTGAGCTGGTAGTACTTCTCGGTGCGCAGCGCCAGGATGCGCTCGATCGAATACATGTCCTCCGGTAACTCGGTCTCCGCCAACTCCGTGCCAAAAGACTGCAACATCTGGGCAATTTCCTTCACGGTTAGTGCAAAACTCTCTATTGCCTGATAGGAGACAAGCAGCGCGGTCAGCTTGGGATTCAGGATATTCCTGAACGTCCTGTGTGAACAACCTGCATGGTCAGCCCACGCAGGGAACCGCCTCCGGACAACAGGGCTTGGAGATACATCTGGCTTCTTGGTGATAGATGTTTCCAGCTCTGCAAGCCCAAAGAGGGGGTCACGAAGCAGCCTGGMGTCATGGCCACCTCCTCTGCCGCTTCACCAAGAGGACGTGGGACAGCAGTGCGCAGAGGAGCGATTCCTCACCCGTTTAAGAGGGTGATGTAGGGGCTCGGGACGTGTCTGGGAGAAGAGACAGTGTGTAATGCATGGGTGGGCTAGCAGTGGGCACAAGGTGTCAGGACGACCGTGCGTGTTTTCCTGGACCCTCTGCAAAATGGACACTTACCTGTTATTTCCACCTCTGTTCTAGAACCTCAACATTTTCTTAGATTAACTTYTAACATTTTTGTCATTCTAACAGCTAAAGTGTGAGAGCTACACTGCTGATGTAACACACTGTGCAAAAAGAACAAAACCAAGAATGAAAAATTTAAAAACTCATGAARGTGACAGCACACCAGTGTAACTGGGCATAAACAGCAGAGCAGCAGCTTAAACCCTTCCCGCAACAGTATCTTGCCCTTTTGGCTTCACACTGAGCTCCACATCTGCCCGTGTGGATGATGTTTCAGGACAGGGAGCACAAGAATCAGTCTGGTACATGTTTTCATCAGTGTTTTGCCCTGCTGGGAAGGTAATTGGGAACGAAACCTGTCATTAATCTGAGAACAGATAGCATACAGCAAACAGAGACGTGAGGCTACAGAAAGAACAGAAATTCATGGCAAGACAGAGCTCAGGGAATTAACTGTCTGATTCCAYAGAGATCCTGGCAATATTGAGGGAAAATTCTTGCAAAGGAACAAAAAACCAGGAATGTTTCTGAATTCAGTCAATGTGCAGAAGCACCCCTACTACTCTAGTTCCCCAAAACATTTGTGATATTAATTACCTAAAGCAACCTTATTAAAAAGAAAAACAAACCAGAATTTACCATTATGGGAACTCTAATATAAAGATTTAAGAAGGTGGATCTTCTGGGAGCGATTTCCAAAGGAGCCTACAGGAGCTAATCACTGAACTCCCTTATAAACCCACTGAGTGCTCAACTCCACTGGACTCCTTTGCAAATCTTATCCGAGAAGCACAGTTGCTGCAAGGGTTACTTTCAGCCACCCAACGCCGGACGCCTCTTAGGAGACGCGTCGGCGGGGCTGCTGCTCTCACCACCTTGAGGACCAGGCCCTACCCGTGCCGTGACCAGCCGCGAGCCCCGCGCCGTGCACGCACCGTTCTGAAGATGACCCATTCGCTGTGGCAGTACTCCAGGGTGCCTCCAAACTCCGGCGTCAACTGCTTTTCATCAATGTAGGTCAGCAAATCGCTAACCGAGCTCAGCATAACCACCTACAGACAAGGGAACTGGTTAACTAAGCATCACTTCTACTCAACACACCAGTCAAGCCTGGAAATCTTTTATGTATCGAAATAACTGGGTTTGCTCTAAATATTGTTCAACAAGAGGGCTTTCTTTCTATGCTTATGGCTTAACATGGCTTTTATTTTACGTTTCACCCTTTTTTTTTAAGTCAACTCTGATACCCCAGGTGCTTTCTTCCTTAAATGCAAGGTACAGTGAGAAACTGCAGTACCTGACTGAGGATCAGAGTCGAAAGCAATGCTCAGACTTGGGTTTTTAAAAGATRATTTTTCCGGTCATCTGGAAAAATACATAAGTTTTAACACCTCTTGAAGTAGTGGCCAATTTCATATGAATACATTTTCATGAATTTTTGTGTGTCTTGATCTTTCCTGTGATATGAAACATGAATTTTTAAAACTGTGCAAGTGATGATCATTTTAGAGTGAAAAATGCACAGTCTGTGAAAGAAACTAAAGAAAATTCTAAAGAAAAAAACAATTGTGCTTCCTGAGTTTATAACGGTATCAGCCTCGGATGCTCTAAATGAATATTTCTCTTTTCTTAACTATTCTCGCTAGGTCCTATAATCAAGGTGGCCTTGAAACCTTCTGAAACTTTCACCTGAGAATACAAACCCATTTCAGCTGCTATTTCAGAAATAAACAGCATCACAATGTCCGTAACGTGTTTACACTGAGATGAAAGCRGTAACTACAGGTGGCATTTAGAGCAAAAACTTCACAGGATGTGTCACCGGACATTAAACAACAGTTAATTCCTGGGCACCGTTTGCTCCTCCGCGGAGGCGTGCAGCTGGCAGCAGGGCACGCCGACAGGCTTACGAACCCACCACCCACTATCCCGGACGTGCTCTGCGGGGAAATCTTTGCGCTAGGGAGGGGGACAYGCTGCGAGAGCGCTTTGGTGGAAACACGGCATGAGGGGAAGAGGCGCTCCAGTTACTCCAGACGTAACCGCCGGCAGCGCGCAGACGCTGCCGCACCTCGGGCTCCTGGTGCACAGGCTGTCCCTGTGCGTCTGGGGGTGCATACCGGTAATTTGAGCAGAAAATCCTCCTGACTAAACCGAAATCCAATGTCAGTGAAGGTGCGCTGGAAAAACCCGGTGGGACGAAGAACCATCACTAAGTGCAGACTCCCTGGGAAAGAGGCCTGCAAGAGAAGAGAGATGACTATCAACCCGGGCATCTGACAGGTCAAAGCGACTCTTTTCAAATGCCTACAAAAGAGGAGGAAACAATCAACTTTATCGGTTCTTCTTTCTCTTGACTGCCCCTGACAGCACGCAGGTTCAGTTTACTGCCAGCCTTTTTCTCACGTTTGTCGGCTCTAAGGTGGACGCCCAGGACAGGGAGGCGCCCCGCACTCCATCTGCCTTGAAGGGCCATTGATAATAAACTTTAAGACTTTATATTGTGCTCAGCACTGTAAATTAGGGAGATAAATTACGATTTGGCAGGGAACAGAAGGCTGGAATGTCAAAGAAAATAACAGATAGACCGGGAATACACCATTTATTCCCAGATTTGCTAATCATCTCATAACTGCATCAAGCATAATCTGCCAGTCCTTGGTAATTATCAGGCAACATTTAATTTGTGGTAGGAACTTGGAATTTCCTGTCTGTGTTCCTAGAGCCTTTTTTCAAGCATATGGTTGGCAGGTGCATTTTTAAATAGAGCAGTGAAAAGTGTGCTTGCAAATGAAAAAGAATTTTTAAGGAACTAGGAGTCATACCATTAAATCATGGAGAAGTGCATGAGGCAAAGACCTGAGTTAATTAAGAAGTTATGTATTTTCTCTCAGATCCAGCTAAGCCAGGATACATCTCTCCATATATTCCCCCTTACTGTTTTTTTTTTTTTAATTCAAAACTAAGAACATTAAAACTGTCAGGCATGACCTCAGGCTGGGACTGGGCCACCCCAGGACGATGCACTGACCACCGTCAGCCCATCGATGGTGGTGGCTCCTCTATCAGCAATGGCCCTTCTCCTCCAGCTTGCAGACCTAGCTACATTGGTGTCCCGGTGCAGCACTCCTTTCTCCACTGCAAAGCAGGGCTGTGAGCTGGCCACATAGGAAGATGATAGTAGCATCTACACCAGGGGTGAGAGTAATGAACTTGTTTAGATATTTTGCACTGCAGGGCACTTMATCTCTGCCTTCAAAACATGGATTACTTCCATAAACATGCAATTAGTGTTTTTCAAAAAAGCCATAAATTACAGCTGAGCTCTGACATCCCTGAAATACACTGCAATTCCCTTGCTGCTTTTTCTTTCATAGGAAAGGTCTGGCTGTAGCTTCTGTTTCCTACAACTCAACTTACCAACAGTGACTTTTAGGATCAAATAAGCTACGTAAATTCAATATATTGATTTAAAGCTATTTTAAGYAAGTGGAAAAAGTAAAGAATTAAAGTGAATGAAGTGCCAAATTCATAGCCTCTTGAAGTCAACAAGAACTGTGCCAGGGATAAAGATTTGGCATTAGAACCAAGAGCAAACCACTAAATACTGAAAAAGTTTCTGCATGCTCCAGGCCCTGGACGCTGTATCTCAGCACGGCACAGCACCTGCTTAACACATATTTATAAAACAGCCACCAGCCCCAAGCACACAGCGAAGGCTAAAGCTGCAGGAAACCTGAGCAACCAGCTCCCGTCCTGCTCAAACCTGCAGCTGGGCCAGATACCTGAATCTGGTCGTGGAGTCACCAAATCTTTGCAAACTCCGAATCAAACCTTGTCTAAGACTCTTAGATGATTCATGTTACTTAGGGCTAATAGGAATTGTTTTTCCCATCCTATGAAATTTTGTAATTTCAAAGCATTCCCCCCTCCTGTTTCTAGACAAAATTGAAATCTTTCATGGATCTTTCACACAACCACAACACCAATATCATGTGCACGAGAGGCTGCAGGAGATCCAGGTTCAGCTCCTGCTTCAATTCCTATTTAATTATGTATAAAAAGAAAATCAGCTCTCACACAAGACAACCATGTTAGGCTATGCGACAGACTAGTTATAGGGCACTGCTGGGTCTGAAGAAAAGCACATCTCTGACATTCTGCCCAGCTCAGGAATTTAAACCTGAGCTTTCCATGTTACTGGAGAGCAAGTCATCCACAGGTTACTGGAGATTTCCAAGGAGTTGGAGATGTTTCCTCACTTTCCAAAATTGAGCAAAAGTTCCACCTGGGATACAGATAACCTTTGCTGAGAAAAGCACAACCAGAACTGGCAGTCTTGCAAACATTTGGAATTAATTGAAAATTTACAGCATAAATACTTCACTAGAAAGTTTCTGGCAAACTCAGCACTCATTCTCCAGGCTGGCCCAGAGAAGTCAGCTGCCTYTCCTGCCTCACCACGCTGGCTGCCTGTTGGACTCAGTAAATGCTGCTATTACTATTTCTGGTCCTGCTGGATGGTCCTTAACACTCTTCATGCTCCAGTGCACCGCACAGTATTAAGAAGCTCCTACAGGAGACCGGCTGGTCTGTGTCTACAGCAATGCCATGCCTGCCCTGTGTCTACAGCAATGCCATGCCTGCCCTGCAGAGCTGCAAGGCTTTCCCATGCTATACCCTCGCTCCAACCCCTTTTCTCTCATAAGCCTCACATCGCAGATTAGTGATTGCCCCGTGAGCATTTCTCTGCAAACAGCACAACAGCAACAGCCATCAATACAGTTTCAAGTTATTGTCAAGGAGCCGCCACAAGCTGCAAACAAACGGGAGGATGTGTTGTTTCCGACAGGTCTTCTCTGTCCAAGACAGGCCCTGCACACTCTGACATTAATGGTCCAAACTGAATTTAACTGATGCCCTTTGAGACCCATAGTCTTACAATGCTTTGAAGGAGCTTGGAGGAGGTAATTTTAGGCCCTTCTGCAYGGTCATCAGCCCATCATAGCTGAATCCCACTGTGAAGTCCCAAAGAGTTTGAGGAAAGCCACTGTTTCCACCTCAGAAACCCGAGAGTGTGTTCAGACCCCCAAACTTCAGGCTCCTACTGTTACCTTCTCATGAAGAACGTATCAGGAATATCTTTGAGCACCAGCCAGAGACGCATCCTGCYTTGGTCTTACCTTACTTTCCCCTCGAATCACCCATTAATTCCCATTTAATCTTACTTATCATTTCAAGTAGCAGTAAGTCTGTTTTGCCCTTTCTTTCCTTCAAGTTGTCATTTCAATTGYGTCATTCCTGCACAGAGCAGAATCCATGGAAGCCAGGGCTGGACCTCTGAACCATATCTCCTTCTGAGAAGCTATGGAGTACAGACCTCTCCGTGCTTAAGCCCTGGGGCAGGAAACGTATAGCTCCAGAAAGAGTGACCAGTGGTTAGGTGGCACTGAGTGCCAAGAGTACTCTGCAAGAGCTATAAGGTGTTAAGCACCTTGGGGCAGCAGAGGTGCTTCTGGTCACCTTGAGTTTTGTGAATGCAGGATGCCAACATGTTCCACACAAAATACAAAAAGAGACCATAATCTGACATTCATATCGCTCTGTCACATCTGATAGACAGGCAAATTCTTCTTCGATATAACAAATCTTATGTCCTATATATGCACAGCTGTATCCTTCTGCTACCTGATATGTTTTGCCCTTAGAGGTAGCTGCATTTGCAGGACAGGTAATTCGATTTTTGTTTGGTCTAGAAAATGTTTGGGGTTTTTCTGCTGATCTTATAAGATCAAGGTCAGCACTTATGGGTAGATTAAAAAAAAAGAAATACAGTTTTGCAGATGTTACCTAATGTATTTCAAGAATAGAAAAAAACAAGCAAGCAAGTGAAGAAAAAAAACTTGCAAGAAAACAACTACCAGTCAAACTGTATTCTATGCCCTTTTTCAGAAAGTAATAAGTAAATCAATAAGAATATAGGCCAGTAATTCCTCAGATACACATTCCCAAAGGGATTATATCTTTTTTGATCACTACTAAAATTCTAGTTCTTCTAAAAGCTGAAGTCTAGAGCAGTTACCTGCAGACTTAACTCTAATTATTCTGAAGGTAATGCTGGAAAAAGCCCTTCCCTGTAACATATTCAAGAAAGTAAAGGTAGAAATCTTATCTTAGCTTATAGTTCATATAACATTAAAAAGAACCTTGTGCATTTGACAAATTCAGTGATGCATAATAAAGAACCTAAAAGTTAGGTTCCTTCCCTAACCTTAACCCTTTACCCTCTGTTATTTCTCTGCAGTGAATCAGTAAAGATAGAAAACTATCAGCTCAATTCCAACAAATCAGACAGTCRGCAACACTTTATTCCTACAAACTCACTGACAAAAGATCACGTTCAGAAAATTCCTCGAGTTCTGAGAACACAAACGTTCAGACCTTAAGGCCCCAGTCCAGCAACTTGGTTAAATGCACGGTCAACCATAAGCATGCAGGTTAGCCCTGATATAATCAACGCCAATGAGCTGTGCTAATGAAGCACAAGAACGGAACATGTTGAAAGCATCACGGCTGCTATCTCCTTTGTGAGCATCTTATCCTAACCACACATTTAATGTGGGTTTGAGGAATCCAGCTTGCAGGGCATATCTCTCCCCCGCAGTTCATGAGGACATTTGTGAGGCTGGAAGTCAACAGACCTAAAGAAAAAGTCCTATCTGCCAGTAAGTTCATTTCTGAACAGAAATTGAAGAAGCTACCGGYCCTTGTACAAACACTGAAGTTAATGACTTTCTTCTGTCCTTTAAGGGAAAAGTCAAACAATAAAACAGCCAAGTGCTGCTAGGGTGAGCTTCAACTTCCCTTAGAGCTAAACTGAAACRCCAAAACGTTCTGCTACCTTTCTTCAGCTGGCTGCATAATTAACCACTAAAGATACTGTTAACGTAGCTAGTGAACAAATGCTTTGCACAGCCTTTCTCTGAGAAGGGGTTTCGCTGACGGTAAGGATAATACGCTAAACCTTTCCTAAGGTATCTCTGAGATGCACTCCGAACGCCCAAAGCCAGTGGTGCACAGAGATGACGAGAGGCGCCTGGGTCCCCCCGAAGAGACGTTGCTAAAAATACTCCCGGAGATGCTCAGCTGAAATCATGCTGGCCCGAACTCCCGTCTCCTCCATTTTAGCGCGCCCGAGCAGGCCGGGCTTTGCGGCAGCCGGCGCGGCCGCGGCCGCCCCGGCGCTGCGCTGCCGCCGCGGGCGCAGCC
>NW_028187177.1:146460-151860 GCF_003343005.1 Rhea americana | reverse complement strand
GCGGAGCGGAGCGGAGCGGCGCCGCGGCCCTGCCTCGTCCTCCGCGCCCGCGGCGCGCTCCGGCTCCCAGCCCCGACTCGCTTTTTAAGGTGGAATGCCAAAAATCATCCTAGAACTGGGACCCGCTCTCTGCTCGGGGGGCCGAGCCAGACCTCCTGGTTTAAAAAATTCACTTTTCCGTCCCCTTTTTTGACCTGAAGCACGTTTTAAAGTTGTTCAGGGTTTTGCACGTGAAGTGAGAGAAACCACTCGTGTCCAAACCCGAGGCCCTGGCACTGGCACATAGGGCCTCGCTTCCAAAAGCGAGTACAGGGAAAAGCCTGCGTTGCCCAGGCAGTCAGTGACACTCTGAGACAAAACAGCAACGGGCATAAAGAGTTAAACAGAAATATGTATCGCTTCATATACAGTTTTCCCAGATCAGATGCATGACCGCAGAACTGCAATGGCATTTATATACTCTGAAAAAATCAGGGCACTGTTCGTTTCAAATTCAGCTTATTTGCACTTCCTTATTCCAAAATTATACTGAGATCAGAAAAAGGAATTTCTATTGAGACATGTTATGATTTATCACTGAAAAGACATTGAGATTTAATCTTTGTGTTACCTGGGAAGAAAGACAGCACCGAGGCACCGAGAGAGCCTTCTAGGGCCAGACCCCCAGGTTTTTAAGGCAATAATCCCAAGACTCTTAAGATCTGTGAGCACAGATTTCCTGCTTCCGGCTCCCCTTTGCAGGGAGCACCTCCACGATATTTGCTCAGACACCCTGACACAGCAGACAGTCATTGCTCTCAAGGGACAAGCACTGCAGACACATCTACAAATAGGTCATGTGATCAAAGGTCACACAACAATTACATTTTCTTATCAAACGTGGTGAATGACACCTCGTTTCGTTGTAGAAGCTACAAATCAGGACAGGATTTTCACATTAAAAAATAGACTATGCAAAGCATCTACATCATTCTTAAGAAAAAGCTCTTGCTAGAAGCAGTTCTAACGCTGGCAAAAGAATTGAACGCTGATGATCATTTTAAAGACATACTTCTTAAATGCTCCTTTTCTATTAGCACATCTGGAAATTCGATTTACCAAATTTGGAAAAATTGGAGCCTAAAACAGTAGTATCTTATGCACACTGCAGAGAGGTAATCCTCTCTTAAAACAGATACCTTCTACTGGATGTTTATCAGCAAGATGTCATTAAGGCTCAAAATTTTTTAATGCCAAGTTTAGCTGGACTAGTATTAAATACTTAAGGTGGCATAAGATTTAAGTCTACCAGGTCTGAGCAGACTCAGGAAAGAGCCCTCTTTCTCACTATATACTCTTGGTTTCATTCTCTGTTGGATGGATCCATAGATCTAACTCTGTTCAAYGGGTGCAAAGAGCAGGTTTAGCTCCGTTAAAGTGTGGTGCTGCTAATGCCAAGGTCGCGGGTTCAGTCCCCCTATGGGCTAGGCTGAGGGTTGGACTAGATGCTCTCCAGAGGTCCCTTCTACCTTACCATTCTATGATTACAAGAAGAAAAAAAGGCAATAATAATAAACCCAGAACATTTCCATTTACTTACCCACTTGGCATGGTCCAGTTGGAAAAGCACTTAGGAATTAACTCTACCTACGGTCCATTCAATTAGAAAAGTGACTCTTCTACACATGCAATAACAGCATGTTCTGATTTTGTAAAGCACAATGCATTGCTGAGTTGCAAAGAAAAGCCTACTTCTGAGATATTTCAGAATATAATGATGGGAACATATAAACTGATGTAACAGATATTTAAAATTCATGAATGCATACATACACATTCAAAATAGATCCTTTTCCACCCATGCACACATACAAACGATGAGAAGCCTGTTTTAAGAATCTAACACTTTCAATCACTGACAATTAGGTAAAATATACTGCCACTAATAATCTGCATCTAGAAAGAATATACATGAAGCCAAATTCTCTACCCATCAAAAGCATGGAACAAGGCACAAAATGCATTTGTACCACTATGAAGAAAGCACAAACACCAACGGATGAATCAGTTAATGCTCAAATAGCTAATTTATGCATTCAGATTAGGCACAGAGCAATGACTGAATTAATTATAGGGCCATAAAGCAGACTGCTACCTAGAGAGAGAGCACAAGCCTCACTGCTTCTGGTTTCTGGTGTTTTCTGAACGTGATACACAATGGACACGATGCCTTAGCACATTAAAAGGAATTAACATTGAAGAGGACTTACTGCTATTTTTTGAAGAGTCATTTTGACAGATGTCCACGTATCCAATCTTCTGTCCAGGATTAGGATAAATTTGGTGTCAGACTCATGTTGACTATGAGATAAGAAAATACCAAGTAGCCAGACAACGTTTTGAGGGAACGTGACTATCCCAAGAAAAGCCCCAAATGCGGGAACACTGAACACAGAATACATTTTGACCTTTTCACAGTTCCCCAAATTCCACCCCAAAACACTTCCCAGGGCAGGCTCCGGTAGAAATTCGGTAGCGCCACCTCCCCGCCAGCCCAGCGCCCGCCCGGCCGTGGAGACGGGCAGCAGCAGTTGCGCCGGCGCGGACGCCAGCGCGCCCTCGCCGGCCGGGCGAGCGGTATCGGGGATGCACGTGGTGAATTCCTGTCTCTAATTCAAATATACCTTATGGAGGAATCTGGTTACGATGCTGAAGCAGGCTCAACCCGGTGCCAGCGCTGACTGCAAGCACGGTCTGAATTACAAACCGGAACCGCGGCGGCATGCGGGCAAGGGTACGCCGTGGGGCTCGTAAGCCAGCCCTCCGAGGTGAGCGTACGTACAGGACACTCGGGCACCACCGGCACCTGCACCGTCGTTCTGAGGTCGCCGAAGCAGGACAGCCGCGTTACGCGCCACCCTCCCTGCGCATCTCGGGGCTGCGGAGAAGCTCCCAGCGCGCCCGGCAGCTCGCCCGAGCTGTGCCAGGTATCTGCGCAGGGCCCGGCCCCACGGGGCGGCCCGCCACGAGCAACGTCTGGCATAATTCTTGTGTTCGGCAAGTGAAAACACACAACACTCAGTAGTAGTGTTGTGCTCAGAGCAACTACTCAAAGCAATCACGTGGCAGACAACACTTGGCAACTTGACTACATTAAAAAGTCATTTAAAGCCAGCACGGGAGTACCCATACGACGTACACCTTACTACTTCAGYATGCGATAACCACATCTTCTGCAAATATATTTAGAAGGGATTAAAAGCTGTACTGATAGCAAAGAAAAAAAAGACCATTTTGGCCCACAACAAAGTTGTTTGAAGACATGCAGAAACGTGCAGCTCCCAAGCTCTCCTACAGATACATCCGATGGATCTGGAAGATCACACCTGAAGTGCCAAGCTCTCACGCATAATTATAATTTATGTGGGGTCACTGTAGCCTACCAGAAAAGAGAACATTATACCATATTTTATACGTGGCCTGCAACGTATAAAGTTTTTGCATGCAATAAAGTCTGAAGTAACTTCACACATTACGACTGCGAATAAGGTACAATCTTCCAGCCAATACTTTTTCCAGCCAAAACACTTTTGGCAACACAGAAGATTCTGCACATTCACGTCAGTTCTGTTGACTTGCCAGCATAACCCTCACCAGAAGTTAAATACTGGGGACAGGATGGGGTCAAAAGGATCCTTTTGTTTTAGGTAAAAATAAAATCGGTTGAAYTTTCAACATGTCTTGAAACTTCCAAAGGCATTTCTCTAATCAGAACAATTCCCCACGAATTCACGCCTAGCTGCAATTCAAAATAAAATATTGTTTATGCAACACTGCTGTCATCTTAATTCCTAAAGGAAAAAAACCCATATCCAAGCAATACAGAGAAGGCAGTCAGACTGTACTAAGTTGTCAGTTAGCAAAAGTACGCCAAAGCACGTCATTTCCTCAGGATAAGGCCATGTTCAGAGAGCAGCCTCTCAGCAGGCTGATTTACTTGTATCAGCATCCTTAAAGACACAAAGAGGAAAGTTCCAAAGTATACAAAAGCCTTGATACCTTTCGGAATTTTTTAATTTATTTTGAGACTAGCCAAGCAGCTCTACAACTGTTTGCAATCCAGGCCTTGCAGGTGTATCAGATTTCCAGGCCTGCAATGTACCTTTTAGACTGACAATAAAAATAAATCAATGCACGCTCACAAATGTTTGCAAGGCGTGAGTTTATTTGCATCCAGCGGTACGAAGATGGAGACAGATAGCCGGACTGAGGCATTAGTTCTCTCTGGGTGCTTTCTGTCACGTTTTTTTTTCCTTACTCTTAATTTTGTATATGTGGCAAGGTGCACCAGTCTAAAAATAAGACTTGTGATGTTTTGCAGAAGGACTTGAAATTGGATCCCTGAGTCTGCAGTTGGGGAGATTTATCGCGGGACCGAGAGACTCCTTGTGGCTGGTCGAATCAGAGCACACGCTCAGGACCTCCTACTGCATAATATTTAAACTCAGAATTATTTATAGCCCACAACACCCTTCGCCCTTTCATTACTGCGTGTCATCAGCCGTGGCTCTAAATCACTTTGTACTTTACTTCAGAGTGACGACGTAAGGGCAATATGCAAAGCTTGTCAAAATACACAGATCACCGTTCTGGTCTTTCCTCCTTCCCAGTGATCCATCACACGTGCATAAGCCTCTCCTCTGAGCCCTTCGYCGCATGGTGCTTTTAAGCAAAGCCCCTCACGCAGCCCCCCGCGCGCATTTTGGGTTGTGCATGGTGGAGGCAGGTTATTAGTTGTTTTTCTACACGGCTCTTCTCTGCATCTGCTCTCTGCAGCTCTCCCTCATCCGCGGCGCGATTCCAAGGAATCCCAAAATAAAACTAACCTGACCGCACGACTCCGCTTCTCCCTGCCTCTGCGATTAACGCCCTCACCTTGCYGAGGGGGGAGCAGCTTGCAGCCTCTAGCTCCTTTTCCCACCCCTCATTTCCAGCAGAAAAGCACGTGGAGAAATTCAGGCCCCAAACGGGAGCCCTGAGCCCGTCCTGCGCGCCGGCGGCAGAACACGGCCCCGGGGCTGGCCCGGCTCCCGCCCTCACTTGCGTGATGCTTCTCCTTGCTCCCCGACCCCGTGGCATTTTGACTCCGCGGTGCTGAGGGACACGTGTTTCACAGACAGGCAGGCACGGACCCAGGCTGCTTTCAGGGCAGGYAGAGCAGAGAAGCTTGGTTGAAGARGAGGCTTTACCAGTACCACGCCAACCGTGCTTGAATCACCAGCAAGCTCTCATYAGCTTTTTGATTGAGTTTGACCTATTACAAGGAGAGCGAGGCTGCTGATCGCGGCAATGCCGGGGCGCGCTCGCAGCCACGCGAAGCCACGCGAAGGCGCGCTGCTTCGGCGACGCGCGCGGCGACCG
>NW_028187177.1:131636-146305 GCF_003343005.1 Rhea americana | reverse complement strand
GGGGCCCTCTCCATCCGGCAGAGGTGGATAAACACGTGGTCCTTTCCCCAAGGCAGCTGCTGATGGAAAGTTCCCATCTAGCTGCCATCAACCTGCTCTCCCAGAAGGAGCAATTTGCCAAAACAGGCATTATTCAAGGAAATTAAGCATTCCAGGTAACTGAGTCACCAGGCTCAGCAGCAAGAAGTGCTCCCATTTATCTAAAGTTCATATCTCTGTATGTGGCACAGACAGACCGTCAGCCGCTTGACCTYGAGATACAACCCATAATGGGAATTGCAGCGGGCTGCTGAGCGATCAGGTAYAAGGGGACCCCAAATGGTTTTGTTCCTGTAATTATTCTCTTGCTCCAGTTACATTTCTCTTTTTCCACGGTAATGTGCTTTCTATTTGTACACGTCAAAATATTATTCAGCCCCGGCACGGCACATTTAAGTGSTGACACATGTCAAAGCTTAAGGACAGCCTGCTGTTAATTATGAACCGAACAAGCTAAATTTATGACACACGCAGGCTGACGAGTAATAGGAATGGCGTCCACCTCTTCCTCTGCAATTACTAGTGCATTAAACACCACACCGAGACATTGCAAAGGCTCGTAGTTAATTGTTCACCTTCTCCCTCTTCCTTGCTTTGATGGCAGGAGATGCCCCCCGTCCCTACAGGTGACATTATCCACACCGGTCGAACCAACACCTCGGCCAATCACCAGCAAAAGCTAGAAGGGAGCAACATACCTTGGGATCGAAGTTAAGTACGTTAAGACTTTTGTTAGGGTCTCCTCGGGCACTTCGTTGAAGCGAGCGTTGTSGGGGAAGGTGATAATCCAAGCGTTATCTTTCCCGCGGCCACCTGGAAGAAGACAACAGTGCTTCTCCGGACCCCTTCTCCAGGAGGGCCACCAGCGCAGCCCGGGCGCAGGCCAGAAAACCCACTCGGCCAGCCTGTAGCTTCTGTAGYTCTCTGAAGCTTTTTAAGCCTCCAGAATAGCAAAATTCTGCCCTTCCCTTTTAGAGCTTGACTGCACCAATACAGCATGGTCTTTAAAAACCAGGGTGGCATCTTTGGCTCCTAAATCCTACTTCAGCAGAGACTGAAAAAACACTATTTTCAAAAATATCTTGAATATTTACATAAAAATACCTTAATATCTATCTTAAAAACAAATAAATTTCTTCTCCGACAAAGTAATCTGAAAACTAAGAAGTGATCTCAGGATCTTATTTTGGTATTACAGGCCAAATTCTAGCACTGGTTACAAGCACAAAACACATGGTAGAAATAACAGTATTAGGTATCACGTATTTCCTTTATTGACTGAGCATATTTTATTTCACATGGGACAGCAAAAGAAGTCGAAAATACAAAAGCAAATCCAAGAACCCTGTTCTTGAATCTACAGAAAGATATTTCTGAGAAAAATGCTTGTTAATGCATTGAGGGTTTGAAGATAAGAATATTTTACAGTATAGTTTGAAACAGAAACCTAATATGCTCTTTCAAACCACCACAATGTTTTATTAACAACATTTCTAGTGGCACTGCAGACTACCTGACGGATAATAGCCCATGTGGAGTATCGTTTTGCCTAATGGTGCATAAGTTCATCTGGAGTATTTCATTACTGCACATAGAGAACATGGAGAAGTTTACCGTACTCACCAGAAAGAAAAACAAACTCTTTCATCAAATCATCACTGATGGCCTTTGCACAGATGGGTGTCGTGGTTTCTGGAAAAGGCAGAAGCAGCAATCAGACAGCAAAAACGCAAAGCAAATGATTTTATCAACTGCGTAACCCAAAGACGGGACGTAAACCAAAGGGAGCTTCCCAAAACTGTACATCAAAGATGACAATCAAGAAAATTGTTTTCCTCAAAACCAATTTTTCTAATGATTCCAACARTGCAAGTGCTATAATTCAGTAGTAAATACATTCTTTCATTTGTACTCAGAGAAACCCATAAGAGTTTAAATGTTCTCCCTTCAACGAGGTATTCAGTGTAATTCTTATCTTGAAGTTACAAATTTTATTCCCCAAACTCCTCTTCTTCTTTCTGAACTTGGCAATATAATGGGCCAAGACTGCTGAATAACGTTGGGTTTTTGTACTGTTAAAGTCTTTAATTTTGAACAAACAAGCTTCTGAGCTCAGCCCGGCTGTTTTTATTTGGCATGGGGCCGCACACACTGGAAAGGCTGTTGTTATGTTGGGTTATTAGATTTCTTTTTAATTATTTAATGGGAGAGGCTGTTTTAACACCGTAGTTAGCACACTGTGACCATTTCAGTGCCAACAGAGCGCAGCAGAACCGTGCGCGTTATTTCACCTTTCATCACGGTGCAAAGCAAACAGGSATCAGACTCACTAAACACAACAGCRGCTTATAGCTGGTAGACATTTCTCTGCATTATCTATAAATGGAACCACAGCTAAAAATTAAACATCCTTGTTCCTGAAAAAAATGTTTTAAAACACATCCATACAGATGCTGCTGTTTAAATCGCTTTGGCTGCATACTTCAGCACACTCCTCTGTAATCAGCAGTTATTCTGGKTTTTATTCTATTTTTTTCCAAAAGCCCTCTGGTCACTTATACTTTATCTAAGGATTTTTCAAGCATTTAATTGGCTGTACTGAGTCGCACTGCCATCAGTCCACAGGTCCACCACGTCTGGGGCACTCTGCCTTCTGCTATTCATACGGCTCCCCGGCTGCTCCCATTTTTTATGCACACTTTGCTATTTTTTCCCTCTTGTAGATAAAAACGTTATTTTTGTTCTTTAAGGATCAAGCCTCAGCCCACTGACATCTGCAGTAACATTCTGCATTTTAACAGTCCCAAGAAACATTCTTGGTAAGAATGAAAGTTTATTTTGCAAAGGGATTTCAAGTATTTCTCTCTCATTCAACTAACTGCTGCAGCTACCTTGAGGAAAAACAGTGGTAACAGCTTTTTTTTTTCTGTAGTATTGGAAATATTTTCTCTACCAATGATTTCATATTGGTAAAAATCACATGTAACAAGTAAGTTCCAGTACATGAAGTGTGCAATATTAAACATGTAGATCTTTGAAAATAGGAGACCACAGCAAGAATGCTGTGCTCACAGGTTTGCCTCCACTGCATGCAGAAAGCTGGGAGCTTTTTGCATCTCTGTCTACTTCCACGAAGATGCAGCCAYAGGCAAGCCAGGAAAAGTTTTGCACTACCATGCAACACTCAAGCATGACACCAACATAAAACCAAATACAACTATAGTTTTACAATAAATGCAGCTTTTGTTTTCTGTTCTGTAGCAWTACAGAAAGGAAATGTTGGCTTATTAATAACTGACAACAAAGAGTTTAGCAAAAGGAGGTTAATCTTTGCATGGTAATAAAACTCTTAACTAAAAGCAGTTTCACAAGTCATCTTCTCACTGAGAACACACTAATATTTTGCAGYCTTAAATTAAGCTGGAGGCAACTGTAGTTGGAAAGAAGTATCATTCTCCCACAGATATTTTCAAAAGAACAAATGAAAAAAWACCCAGCATCTGAAAAACATGCACTTTAACCACAAAGTCTGGAGCCTGCTGTGCCAAGCCCTCTGCAAAGCTGGGGACGGGTGACCAGTGTCGCAGGCAGCCTGGAGGCCAAGCACCAAGGTGACTCTTCTCAAAGGGCTCCAGCAAGGAATTGCAAATGTGTCCCTCAGCCCTCGGCCATGCTAGGAGACGTGTGTAGTGTCTGCAGTCTCGCCACGCGAGGCCCACAGTAAGCAGCGGACAGCCACAACACTCTTCTGGCACATGGAAAGGACCACAGATGCGCTAGGAGGGAGCAGGTCTTGAAACTCATCGTTTGCATCAAGGATCTTGTTCTACAACATTTTTTTTCCTAAGAAATTCTTATCCTTGACATTAGCACTTAAATAGAGACCGAGATCTTATCCTTGACTTCATCACAGAAACGGAGACCCAGATTCCTACAGTACACCTACAATTTGAGTTCCTCGCTTTTTAAAGGGACCTCATTTTCAGAAGAGGGCACTCAGTGCCTTCAGAAAATCAGGCTCTTCTAAGCAGTTTCAAGTCAAGCACCCAAAATAATAGCTCATTGGAGGAAAAAACAGGCAGGAGCACTTTGCTTCAGGCAGAAAAGGATCACAAAGCACRCCCTTCAGAAACCCTCCCAAGCTTCCGGGGGGGAAGAGAATTCACCAGCCACGTACGGCACCGGAGCAGGACCACTGCGTGCACATCAGCATGCCAACGTGCTCTCCTTACAGCCGCTCCTTGGCCAATCCCTCTCTAGCGCTCGGCTGGCACTCATCAACAAATTTAACTTCCTGGACAAATGTTAGGGAAAACGAAGTGCTGGCATCAAATTCACAAGCGTGCTGCTGTGCCCATGAYGCATCAAACGGGTGTAACTATAAAGCCTCTACAGAAGCTCGGTCTCCATCCTAAAATATTCCTCTCTGGAAAAGGAACAGTGAACAGTGACACTATGCAGAGGGGCACCAAGGATATCTATCTTTCAAAGAAGGCTTCAGGGGATGTTCATTAGCAGGCTGGTGATTTCCTGTTTGAAGCACACTCTTGGGACAGTACAGCAAAAGATGCCGATGTGTTGCCCAGCATCAGCTATTAACAGCAGAGCTCTAGTAATGAGCCCTTCACAGGTTGCAAACACTGAGTAAACACAGGGGTGGCAAAACCACATGGAATTTTGTCCAGAAACTACAAGTTGCCTACAGACAAGGGAGTTTAAAATTGCTTCTGGCAGGTCCATGTGAGCTGCAGTCACTGTGAAGCAGGTAGAGCCCTGATACCCACAAGTACAGTGCCCATCACCTGAGCCTTCRGAAGTCTCTGCTCACTCCAACTTAGGACGTGCCTGGCTGCATCTTGCTTTGCAGAAGGRGGGAAAAGTCAAGGCTTCATGTGAGTCTGCTCTTTTCCCTTAGAAGAGGCTTTGTGATTGTCAACTAATATACCAAGGAGTAGAGCTGACACAAAATGAAGCCTGAATCCCTTGTGTTACAGAATCCCAGAGTACTTTACAAATGATGCTGCTATCCTCATGTAGTTGATATGACCTTATTAAAAACAAGCAAGCATCTGTAGGACAGGAAGATAAATTACCATAACACTTCAGAAACAGTTTTAATATAGACCTTAAGCTGAGTATTTATAAAACGCTGCTGCAGTTATTGCATTCAGAGGTACATATCTGAAAGCTTCCTCTGCTGAGGAGATTGTTGCCATGACAGAGTTTCTGAGGATGCATGAAGTCAAGCAAGGAAAAGACAACAGAGAAATACAAAGCTCTTTACCCCTCTGAGAAAAAGTATCGTGGCTCAGCAGAGAACCCTGCTGAATCTACCCCGTTCACCCTCATTTGGTTTATTCAATCCAGAACATTTGCTGGCTCGTCTCTATACGACAGTATCTCAAGGGCTTTGCACAGACTGTAGTTGTAGGAATCATGTTTTTTCTCCAAGCTGTTCCATTTCAAGGTGATTCAGGTATGGAGGAGCATTCGGGTACAGCAGAAGTACGCACAGGGTCACTCAGAGAGACGACAGCTGAAGTCKCAGTCCAAATTCCACCTCATCACTCATAAAATACAGCAGCCTGGAGACTCAATTAAACTCAGAGTGCTTTGCTCTTTGGTAACTATTGTTTTCTTTCCTTTCTAAACTTTGCAGGCCCACACCATCTGCAAAGAGCAGCTGTGTAACCCATCTGCCAAGTTGATGTAATAGCTCCTTACATTTACAACACTGACAAAATATTGTTTGCAACTATAAAATACATTCGGGGATGGCTTCATTGTGAATGAAGAATAATAGCTTTTTATTTGAGGGCTGCTGCCACAGTCCAGAAAACAAAACTGGACTAAAACAAATAAAAAGGGTAAAGGAATATGCTTAACTTATTCACAATTTRCTTGCTCCCTACTTGTTGCCCAGTTGGACACCTATACTCCCAAGAAGAAGCATTTGTCTGGTGTTGAGGTAGCCTGCAAGTCAGCACATTTGCAACCTATTTTCATTTCTCTTAGYGACTTTCTGGGTCAGCCTGGGTCATCAGCCAGTTTCTGTCTTGGTCATCCACCTGCAGGAAGGCCCACCTGACTCAAAAAGTCCCAGCTACACYAACAATGCCTGCAGCACAGGCCTACCTGCTTGCAGCAATCTGCAGGAAGATGCGGTGCTCAAGGAGTTTTCTGACAAGCGGATTTTCTCAYGGCTGACATGGGAACTCCTATCCAAAGCCAGCACCTGTGGGAGCCTTCCCAGCAAAGCTGCGAGAGCGCGAGCTAGGGCTGGGCCAGGAGGATTAAACCATCTCTGTCTGGTCTGCTTGGACTAGGAGCAGGAACATAAACCCTTACAGCAGAGGGAATGCCCCAACTCCCGATCCAACGCAAGGTGGAGTGACGCCCTTTCAGCTGTTCCCCTTAAGTTTTTTCCACATTGTAAAGTTGAAGAGTAGAAACATGGTCCTTTATCTGAGGAGAAAGACTGACRCCACCCTGCAGTCCATCCCTCTTCCTCAGTCTGGGTAGATCTACCCCATTTCATAGCCGGAAAGCAGCACTGCAAAGGAGCAACTCCAGAGCCCATCGCTCAGGACACTCGCTTTGGGTAAAGTAGACCGCTTCACTTGAAATACGGTTATCTGCTCAAGCTGAAGAGCTCCACCAGGGAGAAGGAAAGCAAGCCACGCCACAGCAGCTAACGGCGCAGTGGACAGGGCACCCTCCTGGCTGCGGGAAACCGAGGTCTCCATCACCCAGGTAAGCATCGCAGCCCACTGAGTCTCTCACCCTGTGCCTTCTCATCGAAAAAATTCAAAAGACTTTGGACTGGGTGCAACGTACAGCAGGAAGGACTACCATTCCTTCTATCGGCACACTGTGTCCGGAAAGCAAGGTAGAGGGAGTTACTGGRAAAAAAAACACCACTTTATGCTGTCTTCAAGCTGCTTGAAGGAGGCGGCCTTACAGGACGCACTGTGTTAAGTGACAAAATGTGCCTGTTCCTGGCCTGCAGGAATGTGCAACGCAGCGGCGCTGCCAGGCGCTGCCTCAGCCCGTGTCCTCCCGCGGATCACRTCCCACTTGCCCTGTCTCCAGCCAGCGGCTCTCGCCACAGGTTTGCTCTTGGCAGAAGGTCCCAAGTTCCCTGTCGCTGGACCCACCCTCCACCCTGCTCGGTACCCGCGTGGGAACAGGACCCGGCAGCGCTGAGTACACACACAGCGCGTGTTTAAACAGCGGTAATGGAAAGAGGGGCYGGACCCGGGCGCTGGCTGCTAGCCAAGCAGCGCAAAGCCGCGGTGCCGTTCGTGTGGTTTCGCTCTACAGCTTCATCAGGGAACGTCCGCTGGAGAACAGGACGTTGCTCGTCTCCAAACACAAAGCCTATTGTATTTGCAGACAGCTTGCTTGCAGCACCTGACCAGAGGTGAGGTCTGGCGGCCAAGCTCCCGAGGCCCCTCGCCGGCCTGAGGAGCACATCCCRCAGCAGCCAGGGAAAATCACGCCTCCCGTGGCTCCGCTTCCTCGCTTCCCCGGGGAGCGGGCAGGGCTCCGCTCACGGGTACTAGCGAGAGTCTCCACTCCCAAAGGGCCAGAAGTATCCTCCACTAAAAGTGCAGGAAGGACCCCAGCATCCCCCCACCCATCAGGCCGACGTTGGTGTTCACGTCCACGTGAGTAGCAGGTCGAGCGAGCGCTGCAGCCCAGGGGAAGTGCTGAGCTGGGTGGCCTTGGACTAAGGTGGACGCCTGGCCAAGGAAAGGCTTCCACAACGGCCAGGACCGCAGATCTTAGGGAACATGCTGGCTGGCTGGAGCCGAGCTGCGGTGCTACCTCGGGAGGGAGAGCGCGCGGGCAGCGCAGGGCAAGGGGAGCCACCTGCCCTGCCTCTCCTCCACCACCCCAGGTTCTGGTTCCAGTTTGCAGCACAGATGCTCAGAGGGATCAGAGGAAATCCCACAGTTAATGCTGTCGCTGATTTTTCTTCACCAAGACCTCAAAAAATTCAGGTGTTTAAAGAATATCAGTCACAAAATCAATCAGCCAGGACTTAGTGACTTCCCCTCTTGGGACCCGAGGCCAAGAGATCATTTCCCTCTASAAGCGAGCTGGAAGCAAGCTGGCTCTCCGGGGCTGGCCACCCTCCTGCCAGCAGCGGGACAGAGCAGCTCCCGTACCAGGGGCTAACAAAAACCTGTAGGCTGAAAGGGAGAGAGGCCTGCTAATGAGACAGATCTGCTTTTAGTTCTGCCAAAGCCAGCCAGAGCCGCAGAGCACGTGGAAGCCAACGGCCTTCTGCTGGAATTACACCTTTATAGCCTGACCGCAGATTTAAACCCCTGGGGAAGTTTTCCCCGCGTGAGGAATTCCCTGTGGCCTGTACGACACAGATTTACCTCTCTTACACCCCAGAAGTTCAGTCGTACAGAAAGTCAGAGACACTTGACTGTGCAAAGCGCACCAGCGGCCGCGGTCCTCCTCTGCACGCGCAAGCGAGCCGAGATAGCCCTAGCTACGCGCCTGCTCGCCAGCCATGCCCAGCAGCTGCCCTCTGAGCTGCACGCACCCCTGCGTACGCTCAGACACACGCTCAGCTGCTCACGCGTCCTGCCCAGCAAACGCACCGGCCCACGCGCTCGCAGATCCAGCGACGTCGCCGGGGCGAACGCTGCAAAGCCAAGGGGGAGGCGCACGGCTCTAACCCACCGCCAGCCACCCGAGCGTGAGAACGCGCTCCCTGCCGCGGGCCTGAAGACCGACGCGCTCGACAGCTCGCAGCTCCAGGCGGTGCAGCCGCTCCGCTCTGCCCCGCTCCGCCGGCGCGGCACCACGACAGCCCCACGAAGACGCGGACGGCAGAAAGGCTCCCCGCCGGGCTGCCGCGGGCCCCTCTCGCGGCGCAGCGCGCCACCCGCGCCGCCCCTCCCCGCTCCGCCTAGGGGCTTGCAGCCGTCAGGCAACCGCGTCTTAATCGCGGCGAGTCAAAACCAGATCTTCCTTTGGAGGCACGGCCAGCAGTTAGGTTAGATGCTTAGACGCCTGCGATCACACGAGGCACGACGTATTGATCCTGATGGGTCCTGATGGCGATGGGTCTCCCGGGTCGGCCCGTCGATAGGCTCCTGGCAAACCTCCACCTGCGGCCGGCGAAGCGTTCAGTACGACCTCGACTCAGCAGGCCCTCTTGCAAAATCCGCTTCTCTATAAGCAACGATTTGCAGGCAACTAACCCTCACCAAAAAAAACAGGCAGAGAGTTCCCAAGCGGCTCAGTTTTGATCTCTGCTTCTCTTTCCTTGCCCCTGCTCAGAGCCGCACTGGATTCAAAATCACGCCGAACGTGCTGCAAGCATACGCCTCAGAAAGCCAACCTCTGAGCAAGCTCTTTTACCTGCAAGGCTTCCACTGGCTTAATAAAGCAACGGATCACACTGACGCGCCCCAGCACCCGCGCCAGCGAACAGGGCGATCGCAGAGAAGGGCTCGGCTCTAGGCGAGCCGACGGGAGCGCGACCAGCGGCGCGGCCCCTTCAAAGCCTACGGACTGAAACGGGTGGTCCCAGCCGCCCCCGCCCAGCCACGTGCCACCACCCCCTCGTTTGTGTTTGTGCTGCCTCTCGTCCTCCTCTGCAGTGACCCGGGTTGGGCAGAGACCCACGGGCACAGGTCACCTGCGGTTCTGCGAGGCTACTTTCCCACGCGCTCAGTCCGCTCACCCACGGGGCTCAGGCGGCACCAGCGGCAGCCAAGGCAAGCGGCGGGCGAGTGAGCGGCGTCTCAGGTGCCAGGAGAGGCTTAGGTGCCACCTCAACCTCCTTCCGTAGCAGAGCATCGGCACTGCGAGGGGGACAAGGTAGCACAGAGCAGCGGGAAAAGCAGTGCCCAGGGGACACCCCATGAGCCATAGATGGATGGGGTGTATTTAGAGAGAACCAACGACCCAGATGCTGCAGCACATCCCGGCCACCGGCCCCCACGCGGCAGAGGGTTGCCGAGGTGCCCCGGGGGGCTGCCAGGGGCCTGGCGGGGACGGCAGGGGAGATCCCCAAGAGAGCTCAGTGCACACGTTATGGAGCCAGGTCACAGCAAAATCCCTTATTTGGAGCCTGCTGGGTTCCAGGTAAAACTGATTCACAACAGCACCCACCACGCCACCACCTCACCCTGCCACCGCAAAGCTCASGCACACCTCCCCGCTGCCCAAATCTGGGAGTTTTCTCGGCTGACTGAAAAAAAAGATAGGTAGGGAAAAAGCGTTTATATGAGACACGACGTATGAGACATGACYCACAGCATGGCTCAGCCTCGTGGATCACCATCCGGGCAGGGCGCCGGAAAGGAGAGACAGACCTTTGCAGGAGCGTCCCCAGGGATGATCTTTGCGGGACGAGCCAAATCACAGCCTCACAACAGGCGCTGACGAGYGCCTCCCGAAGCAGGGGCCGAGGGCACCGCGCCAGCGCCGGGTGCAAGCGGGCCGTGCGCGCCAAGCTGCCAGCAAAGGCCCAGCACCTGCTCCGGATGTCCCGCTCCGTGGCACCCCTCCAGCCAGGGAAACGCAGCCTGGGCAACAGCCGGGGCACCCCGAAACCTGAAGTGTCCCCGTTTTGCGGGGACAAATCTCTCCCTGCTCCCTGATGGAGCCACCTCCCCGACTGTYCCCTCCCTCGCCCCTATTTCCCTGTGGAGAACGGAGCAAAGGCAGGAAAATCCGCCAACCTGCTGTCAGCACRCTGGAGCCTTCTCCCTGCAGACCTATCTGCACGTCTCGAGTCAAACCTAACAGCAGGCAAACTGCACAAGCTTTGCTCGGAAAAGGCTAACCAAGAGTAAACTAAATTACAGTTAGACTTGCACATTACCTCCCGCCACCGCTGCGGCTGACCACCGCCTTGGGTGGTGGAATGAAGTATTGGATGCTCTGAGCCAGTTGTGGTCACTGAAGCTGGCCAYCTTTTTCACATCACCCCTAACTAAGCAAAAATTGATGATAAAAAGCCAGCTCAGCTATATACGAATTTATATTTATCACAAGAAACGTAATAAAAGTTTCTCAACACCCACCCTGTGGATTTAAACTAAATCAGTACGTGGGAGTTGAGAAAATGTAGTTTATTGCCTTTCTTAAACTTATGCCTGAGCTTTGACATACATTCAGTTTTCTCCCCTTCCCAGTACCAGTAACTCTTAACTTATGGGAAACTCAGGAAAGAGCCTACAGGTGTTTTGCCCATCAGCAGGGAGGTGCATTTGCCAGCTGCACGTAGGAAGGTATGCTTAGCATCTGCCATCAGCATGCACCTCCCTAGCCAGTATCGTTAGCCTCCAAAACATATCACATTCAGCTCAGCAGACTTTCAGAGTCTGCTGCTGAGCCAAATAAGAGCAGGCACACATCAATAAATAACGTTCACATTGCCGCTCGATACCATGCAAGCGTTGCTTCTCCAAGCCAAATTCCAGCTTTCTGCACAGCCGAAGTAACTCACCTGCTCGAGCAGCAGCTGTGCACATGCAATAGTGGCAAATCTTTGGGCCCAGCTACCTGTTCATTAACCTGGAATTAAGTTTACTGAAGTCAATGGAACAATTTATTTGCTTTCTCACCCAAAYAGCCAGGAAACTAAATTCTATAGCCTAGTTTCCACAGGGGCATAACAGAGAAATTCTGCTGCAAAGTTAGAGAAATTAAAAACAAATTTCCCAAATTAAAAATGAAAATGCTCAGTTCTGTCCTTCCAGTGTTGGAAAAAAGCACACATCCAAATCTAGCAAACAGATTTCCTGCTGCAGGACAGATCAGTGGCATGGAAACTGGGAGGAATATTGCTAGCGCTTGTCGCCAGTCTCTACCACCTTGCTCCTGGCCAGACTGGCCATGGAACAGCACGTGGCCAACTGCACCTTGCAGGCGTCTCGGCCAGCGCACGATTCCTGGGAAACAGCTCTGCCGGGAGCAGCCAGCTGGGGTGGTCGAGGAGGGCGGAAAGCTCCCTTGCAGTCAGCCCAGGCTTCCTCATTCAGCCCCACTGCAAAGCCAATTCCAGCATCGCCTCGGAGCAAAAAGGGATTCGAAAGCCACGGCAGCCCCAGCCAGCACTTCTGCTGCGACACTGCAACCTGCCCCCGGCTCCTTGCGCTCGGTACTCTGCCCCAAGCTTTGCAATAGCCTGCAATTTTACAGCGTTAGGGAAGCTGTCAGATGAGATGACTGAGGTTTTGGTGGTTAAGTAGGAAAAGGAGGCGTGCAGGACCCAAGCTGAATTTGTCAGGCACGCAGAAACGACCACCCTCACATCGACACGAGTCAGCTCCAAGTTGCCCGTTCATATCAYGAGGCTGAGGGCGCTCGCTTGGCTAGTGGCTCCAGGATCTCCTTACAAGCCGTCATACTTGCCAAAACCAACCCTAGCGAGAGGCTCCTGCTCCAAGCCAGACGCGGCACTGCCTGGGCTCTGGTTTGAATCCTGCGCAACCCCAGCTCCCGGAGCAATGCGGAAGCTCCTTGTTTCTAAGCAGTTTAGAGGCAAAGACAGCATTTTGGAAGGCTCTTTCTCTCCCCCACCATCTTTTACACTTCAGTCGCTTGCCTCCCACACAGACCTGCTGTCATTTCACTTTTGTCATGGTAAATGAATGATACACCACGAAGCTGCAGTTGTAGCAAACGCGATTTATGAAGAGGAAGCACATCCCACGTACTACTGCGCGCTCGCGGGCTACGAGCCTCCGTGGTCCTCGCTGCGGCTGCGGCACCTGGCGAGGCTTGCACCGGCAGCCGGCTTTCGCGGCGTGTTGAGCTCGTGCTCTTGCAGCTCTTGGAATCGTCTACAGCTTTTTCAAGGAAAGAGCRGCTATAAAAGCATTGGAATTTATATAGTTTTAAATATCACAGTAAATCAAACGTGGGGGAAGCTCACCTCTTAATAGGAATAGCCAACAAGTTTCCAAACCCGATGTTAAAAGATGAACCTAAATCAGGCTGAAGGCTCAGAAATCAGYGATGGGGTAGGGGGAGAAGAACATCTCATTTTATTTTTCCTATTACTAATCTCATGACTTAGGGGAACATTACTCAACTTTTTTTTTTTTTTTAGCATTAATCTTAAGAAGCCGTGTATGTCCCCAGTCATGCGTCCAGCTCCTGCCGCTATCTCCCACAAGCGTGCCTTTGTGCTCGGGAGGAGTTTTTTGATTTTGTATGAACTCCGCACAAAGGCCATCCACAACGAGCCGGCCCGAAGCGAGGGCCTGGCGCTCGCGGGGAGCCGCTGCCCGGCTCCACCCGCTTCCGTTACACCAGCGATGGAATAAGCTCCCCATCCGTGTCCTCATCTCCCCGTCGCCCTGCTCCACATGCAGCGTGGGTGTTTTGTCACTGGCACCAGTGGAAGGAAGATCAGGCTCTCTCCAATAATATATATTGTTTTAATTGCACTCGCTCAGTAGGATCCTTCGCTAACTGACCGTGACCATCSCCATCCGCCCCGTCCTACCACGCCRAAGGGTGCAGGCGGGCCRGCACAGCGGTCCGACCCGCGCYGGGAAGCGCCCTCGCGTGAAGTAGGTCAGCCCGCGGCRAGAGGCGAAGGCGCCAGCTCGCGCGCTGTCGCAGCGCGTGCGCGAGAGCTGGCAGCTTGCTCAGCCCGCACCCACGACTCATCCCCGGACACGCTCCTCCCGCACCCTAAGCTGTGCTTTGCAAAGAGGTCAAGGAAACCGGAATCAGAYTGCAAGCTTTCGGGGTCAGTGTGTCTTTTTGGTGCCTGGCATGGCTCCGAGCACACTGCCAGCTGTGAGCAAATATGGAATAACAAGTTCCTCTGTTTTCCAACAAGTGAGCGACACAAAACACCACCACCTTTCCTGGATTATTACAGGCCATGCTGCAAAAAAATGTTCTCCCCACAAGAAAACAAAATAACAAAAAAAAAAAAAAAAATCCAGGCTCAAGCCAGTTTATGAGCGGATCATTGTCCATCAAAGGAAACATTGTTAAGGCTCAAGAGCAGCTTTCAGCCTGCGGGTAACAGACGGGATTTGCTTCCCACCAGTATCTCTGCATCAAGAGTGCACAGCCATGTAACCACAGCAGTCACTACAACTCTGAACCTTCCTGGATGCAGCCTGGGATCAAGGGGCATTGAAAAACCTAAGGAAACGGGAGAGAGGAAGGGCAGCCTAACAGATACACGTACTCTACATCCACCTACTTCTTTGTTACTTTAGAAACTAGGAAAGGGCAGATTACAGTCATCAGGCTGAGACACAACTTTATAGGGAAGACTTTTTTGGCCACGGGAAATCTGAGAAGAGACAAAGACTACTAGCAAAGAATTAACCTTTTGCTTATTGAAAAAAAAAAAAAAAAAAAAAGCTACATTATTTTAGGGAATGTCCTTTGCATCTTGAATTCTTGCTGTGGTTCATTTTCTTTTTGTTTCTGCTCTGACTTCTTGCAAGACCATCATAATGTTTTTTCCTTTGTTATCTTTACTACTAAGTACCAAATTTGGACTAAAACCCTCCACCAGTATTTAAATTTGTAATATTACCATTATGTATCTGTATGACAACATTATTAAGCATCATTGCTCCCTATACTCCAAACACTCTCTTATGAGGATATGAAAG
>NW_028187177.1:80339-130836 GCF_003343005.1 Rhea americana | reverse complement strand
TCTCTCTCTTTTTTTTTTTTTTAAAAAAAGGCACGCGCGCTTTCGCGTGCGGGGAGGGCCTGCCCCCACCAGCCTGCACGAGCGACCCGCAGCCAGCACCTTGTATTTGAGGTGTTTCACTGCACGGTATTGCATGGCTGCGGGGGCCCCAGCCCCACCGCACACAGCACCTTGGTGCCACGGTTCTCCCTCTGCTAAAGTTGGGGGCAAAAGACCAGAGCTCCAGTCTGACCAGCAGTGCTCTAGCAGATTCTTTGAATAGCATCTGAGAATTATGTTAAACCATGCTGCAGCCAAAGCTGGGCCTGGCCCCTAAGCACACAGCCAGCCTGACCCACCAGCCTCAGCTCTCCAAGGCAGAGGTTCAGATGACGCCAGCTCACTCTCAACAGGAGCCTGAGCCAGCCAGGAAGCCAACACAGAGAAGTGGATGTTCCTGTTTTTCCAAAACAACCTTTTAATTATGCTGCTCTAATATAACAGCAGCCCTTTTTTTCCAGCACTTCAGCATTCAGGGCTATTAATTTAAGACCTAAGGTCTAACAGTGGTAACATGAAAAACACACTGCTTTTTGGCTGTGTTCCTCCTTACACTTATATACAATTTTTCAAGGAAAAACTGCCCATTGAGTCAGCGGTGTTTGGTTCTAACCCAGCTGATTCTCACCAGCTTGATAGTTTGAATAGATAATTTTCTGTCTGGTCATAAAGCATGTCTTGTGGGAGGGGGAAAAATTCATATGCACTTACCCATCAAGAAATCTAGCTCAGGTGCCTAGTGGTAAGGCATGGTTATAAAATAGCCATGTGCAAGGCTACAGGCATGAAAAGACAGAAACGCCGCATTCCGGCTCTATTCTTATCACAGGAAAGCTATTTTTCCTAAACTGCAACAATTTTTGCAGCAGGAAGGCCAATCCAAGCGCTACTACAAGGCTCCTTTTTGTTCTACCTCTGCAGAGGATGGCTTGCTGTAAATGGGAATCCCTACTGCTATGTGATAAATAACTTCTTACAACACTGATTTCAAGAAAAATAAAACTAGATAATAGAAGATAGAGCTACATTATCTCTAAGCTTTAGCAATCTCTTCATTTCTTGCTGTCTAAATGGAAGACAAAATGACTAAAATTGGACTGGGATCAGATCTTTACAGCCAACCATCCAAGCCACGTGGCCGCAACATGTGTTAACAGTTGTTAACAGATCAGACCTGGAAACACAAAAGATTTAAGGTGCAGGTCTGGTTTATATTATGTCCCAAATGGACCGTAAGAAGAGGCTGCTACAGGAATGCGGCTTGCTCATCTGGAACACCTACGCTGAGCTAGATGGAAATAGCTGCTCGTTCAAGAGCCCAAGTCACTGGCCATCCCCCCACACCACCATATCTTCAAATACTTGGTCACTAGACAGGAAAAAGTCCCAAAGCTCTCCGTGTTATCCTTGGCGCGCCAAGGCACTCTGGAGGCAGACTCCGAGCACACTGCGAGAGGTTTGTAGCAGGACTTGTGCCTTGGGGAGCAAGGGGATGTGCAACACGCCTGGTACTCACGCTAGGGTCTTCCTGCGTTTCACATGACCATTACATACCTGAGCTGTTGGTGGGCTAGGCCAGCCCTAACCCAGCTGCTGGTGATGCAGCTTGCAGGTCCTTCAGCCATTTCAGCTGGCACAGGAGACATCAGCCAGCTTTCACCACGAAAAGCTGCCTTCTGCTCATATCAAAGTATACCTAGGCATGGCTTTTCCTCACCGTCATTCGCTTAAAACTCTTAAAGCCCCATATTGCCACAAAGACTCTCACTTTGAAAGGCTAGCTGCTTATGGTTCCTTCTTCTGGGCTTTGCACAGTGCACGTCCAGCCATTGCAGTGATATACTCAGCAGCAGAGGCGCCATCCAGCTGCTCGCATTTTATACTGGCGGAGTTATCTGTCATGTCTGTCTCCCTCCAGAGATGAGCATTATTCTCTGCCTGTTCGAGTCAAAGTAAGTTGAGACCGAGGGAACAAGGAAGCAGAAAACAAAAAGGAAAAAACAACCAGAAACTCTGGTATTTCGTCTTTCAAGGATTTCCCTCCTCAGACCCCATAACTTGCTGAACAATGTCCAGGACTCTTTGCAAGTGGTTTGCAAATGAAAAGATACCTAGAGCTCTTAGCAACTGGAAAAATAATGCTAGCTTCTGCAGAACCTCTGGAAGCAGAGGGGTTTTTTTTCCACTTTGGTGCAATTACTTACCATCAGATCTTTGGAGCAGATGCGTGGGAGAAATCTCACTAATTTCAATAATTCCAGAATTTTTTTTTTTATGAAGGGGAAGGAATAAAAACACACCCCATCATTTCACATAAGAGTTAGAAGCCTTTGTTGGGACTGGTACCATTATTTGATTTTCAGAAGTCACCCTTCAAAAATACCTGTTCTACCACAACATTGTTTATACATCCTTTTTGAAGGAACCTCAGACATTCATGTCCTCATGGTGCTATGACCTCCTTTTGAGATTGATCTGAATGATTATACCAGATATTTCTCCGCAGCATGTTTTTATTATGTTTCCAGCACCAAATACCTCAGATTTAATTTCTGCAAGCTGCTACTTTCATACCACACTATGTGACTGTGCTGAAAGGAAGAAACGAGGCAGAGTTGCACTACAGGCTTCAGCCCTGCTGCTCCACTTGGAGATATTGCTTGATTAGAGGCTTCCTGATGTGTCTTATAAATATGCATCTACTGTCTCCACTTCTAGATGACCAACAGTCCATCTCGTCGCCAAGTCTTTCCTCCAAAAATACCCTTCCTCTTACGGTTACTGAAACAAGAAGTTTTTGGCTAAAAAAAGAGTAATTTAACTCATTGCCCTCCCTGCAGACCTCTGTCTCAGTTCTCCCAAGCAGTCCTGCAGATTTCTTGAAGATCCAGTCCATGCTACGCTGTCCTGTTCTCATCATTTCCTATCTCAGTTGTTGCAACCTCCTTTTCCTGGCTTGGACAAACCCATTTTGTCCTGCTGTCCCATTTAGAAGGCTGCTGCACACACCTTGTCACACTCTACCCCATGAGCCTCGGCACCTTTTTCAAGCAATTTCTCCACTGATTTTTCTCTTCACCAGTGCCTCCAGTCTAAAGCTACTTCATGGTGAAGCCTGGCACAGCCCTCAGAGCCTGCGAGGGCTCCATGAGACCTACCTGCTATGGGGAGCAGCTACTTGGTCTCTCCTGCCTAAACTCTAACGGCCAGAAGAGGCTAGAACAGATTTAGTGTTTTTWGGGTGGTAGCTGGGAACTGGAAGAATAGACCTAACTAAACTTGGAGTCAAACTGATGCTGGGGGAACATAGTCCCCTCTAGAAAAAGTGCAGTAACATCAAAGTACTTACACGGAAGAGTAATTAAGCTCTGGCTAGTTTTCATAAGCAAGGATTTTATGATAGAATTTCACGTACACGGTATCTACAGACTCTCTAATCCACACCTTCAAAACTGCTGTGTGTTTGGGGTAGCAGCACTCTCTCCAGCCAGAGGCGCAAGCAGGGCATGTTTCAGCTCAGTCTTGCAGAGCCATCCAGGGGGAGCAGAGCCATGATGGCCAAGAAGAAATCCTGGCCCTCCAGGAATCAGTTGAAGTTTGCCTTAGATTTCATCAGGACCAAGATTTTATTTCAGCTACTACGTCAAYGTGAAAACCAGAAAGGACTCCGTTACGCTCGCCCACCTGCGCTCCTTGCTTATGCTGAACTTACCTCATTCATCATCATCGCCGCTGGTTTTGAGGGATCACATGCAGCTGCGCACAAGTCCACTCTGCAGGCCACAGCACGTCTTCTAGCGTAACAGCTTACCATCAGGCATTTGAAGATCATAGAAGCAAACCCCAGCCGAGCGCGGAGGAAAGGCTCGTGCACGCGTGCTCTGCAGCCACTGCGTTTTGCCACGACCGCAGGCGAACGCAGGGGCACGGGCGCACCTCTGCGTGCCCAGCAGCCCCGGCTCGCACGGCCGCAGCCCCGGGCCGGCTCGCGCTTTATTTTTTGTGCCAAGTTTCCAAAAAAAGAAAAAAATATTCTGCTATTCTTAAAAATCACAGCATTACAGAGCTTCTCCTTTCTAATATGAAGTGCGACACAGATGTTTTAAATAGCTGGTGCTTTCTGAAGCCCCTTGTGATTCCTGGAAGTCCTGCATCACTTACATTTCCTACTTCCATGCTGTCTGCCTGGAGAGGCAGTTTAGAGTAAAAGTCATTGCAATTCTTTAGATGATCTTCACTATCACTCAACGTAGGCTATTAAGATTCTCAGTGTGTGTATCTAGTTTCCAATAGTACAAGCTTCTTAAAGGTTGTAATTTGTTTTAAATAGCACAGCCATCTGTCCTACAGTAGCTCATAGGAGCTGAATATATTGAAGGAGCCAAAACAATTTTTCAAACTGACTGTCCGTTTTGTTATGAACATTTCGGTTTGAACAAGACTGGTGTTCTTAAAAATAAGTAAATCTATGGGGTTTTTTTTTTAAAAAAATGTTATACAAACAGCATGATTCTTGCTCTAATAGTTTCATTACATTGTTGAAATTTTATCAACGCAAAAACCTAGCCTGTGTTACACCAGCTCCAGGCACTCTACAAACCACAGAATAATCCTTGTCCGTGTGTTCCTAGGCTTTGAACTGAAAAATAGCTATTTATTACACGAAGCCATGATGCACAAAGCCAACATACAGCAATAGGAAAACCAGTCTTCTTGCACAGATGGAACTGGGCGCGTGGACCTGCCTCCTCTTACCTGGTGGCTAAATGTCCTCATCAGTTGAAGTCCAGAGTTCAGTGCTTCTGAAAAGTGCAGTCTCCTAATTCATAAGACTTACTTCCTTATTTTGACAGATTGGGGGTTTTTTAGGGAAATGGGTTCAGAATGCATAAACCAGGTATCTGCTGCACCTATCACCAGCAAAATTGCTAATAAAATTGCAGCTTGGTGTTCTCTCTTGTGGGAAATGCTGGAGGTACTGCAAAGACATGAGTGCAGCTTGATTTAACCCAGCACTCAGGGAAAATGCTGACAGTCCTCCAAGTACTGCCATAGCCTAAGCGTAAACCATTGCCAAAGCGGCATCAAATGAAATAAGACAGACAAAGGTGTGTATTATATATATATTAATCAGAACAACATACCAAAGTTTATTTGATTACTTCAAACAAAAGTTTCTGTAATGAAAAAAGAGCAAGTTGCATTCATAAAAGGTAACATTCACATTCAATCTCTTTTATATAAAGCAACATAAATGTATAAAATTGCTTTTGAGTGAAAAAACGTAAGGTTGCAGTCCATTTTTTTTGCAAGAAGCTGAAAATGTATCTTCTCATTGCCTGTATATAATTTACACTTTCTATATACTACATGGTGTTTAAAAAAAAAAAAAACATGGCTGGGAAATTGGATGAACGGAGCAATATTAGGTATCGTTTTCAACTGTAAGTAGGTATACAAATTCAATTTTAAGCTTTTATGCAATTCCAAGTCATTTATAATATTCTCATAACAATGAAAATTAGTTTTTTTTTTGAAAAGTAGTTATGACTACATCAAGTTTTCCCATTATCACATAAAAATTTCAGAGGGAATCTTAATTACTTTTCTTATCTTTCAGAGTCACTAACCAGTGATTAAACTTCAGTGAATTATTAGCAAAAACCCTAGCCTTTTTCCTTCAAGTTTTTCCACCGATAAGCCTGTACTGACCTTTTAGTTCACTAAAGAGCACAGCAACAGTGCAGCTTGTATTGTTTTACAGGAAAAATCACAGTATTACTGTCAAATTACTGCCGCTCTCGCGTCCTGCTGGCTGATACTTTACAGCCACTATCACCACTTTCCTYCTCCTCTAACTCCAGGTTTGGTCTCCTGTTTCCTCGCATTTCACAACGCATCTGCAGCACCAGAAATTTCCTTTCTGCCGTTTCCAAACCAGGACAACCAGCGCTTCTGCTGGAGCGAGGCTGTCCCGGCACTGCCACCCTACGCCGCCAAAACAGCTGAAGATCCGAGTCCGAGAAAACGTGCGTTTCCCAAAAGAGCTGGCGTTCAAGACACTCCACGTTTACCCCAGCCCACGTTTCAGCAGCTTACACGGGCCTTCGGTTTAAGCGCACAGCTACGGCAAATAGTTTACTCCATACTGATACTGGATACTTGTAAATGGGAAGAAAAAGGCTTGGTTCACASATGGCTCTTGTCTTACAACAGGCTGCAGAATTTAGCCCGCGTGAGTGGCTTTAGCAGTACAGTTCATACATACCAAAACACTGCAAGCTTCGTTCTGTTCCCTGTATGTAACATCAGTGGCAAAACCTCTGGGTGAGTCTTCACGGGAACAGAGCTTGACCCTAGAAGTTGAATATAACACAAAACAAACCGAGAAGCAGGTTGTCAGACTTGGGACGATCCAGGCTTGGAATGGTTTTGAATCACAGGAATTACATGTTTCAGTGCCCCCATTTTAAAGGTTATGTAAACAGAAGACAGCAAGTGTATATTTAAGGAGAAAGGTTAGATTTGGCATATAGAGCGCATCTTCCTTGTATTCATCACGTACTTGATCTGTAGGCACCACATTTTAGGAATAAAACGTTGAGAATTGGCCAAGGTCTGCAGCTTGAATTCTAGGTCCACGCGAGGAGCTAGGAAAAGGAAAAAGCAGAAAGCTCTGGCCACGGCAGGCATGCTGGAAGCACAGCTCTGCACTCGCATGCAGCAAGGAGCCGAGCCGTGGCTGCCGGCAGGGCGACAGCAAGCCCCGCCGGCGCCGAGCGGAGCGCAGCCGGCCCGTCCGTCYGTYCGTCCAGGCTCTGCGGCCCCTTTGCTCCGTGACTCATCCCCAGGCAGGTTCCTCGGCCCGTACGTCAGCGTTCGCCTGCGGCTCGTGTCGGAGAGCGATCCGGGTCCTGCTTGCGCCGCAGTCGGACCTCRCGGGTGGCCGGCCAGAGACCAAGAGGTGCAAGACCAAGAGGAGCAGCTCTCCAGAGGCAGCAGCCYGCCGCTTAGCGGAACCGGACGAAGGGAACGTCTGCCCAGTCCCAATTCTTGCTGCTTTGCGTGAAAATACAACGGAGCCTCAGAGAAACACGAGGGGAGCCGGACCCGTCTGCAGCGTAGGGTTTATAATACCTCTGAAATTAGATGTGGATGCTTATCACAGTATTTCCTCTAGCTGCCATGCAGACCTCTGGCCAGTGGCAGATTGTACTAGACAGGGCAAAGGGGACTCARCATGAGGATAAACCTTAATATCAAGTGACAGCGGCACACAAGCTGCTCCCATGACCATTTATGACTTAAAACAAWTTTTAAAACTGCATTTTTCACATCTGAAGTATGAGAGAGTTGGGCATCCCACCTCTCCACTACGCACATGTGATATTTACAACCTAAAAAGAAACAAAACATAGTTTCTCCCTATCTTAGTAAAGGTGGATTTAAAAAGGACATGCCAATTTAAAAACCAAGTATAAAAGGAATGAGATCAGACTAACATATTCCTTYTATTTTTAAATGACTTCTTTTTTTTCTTAGTGCAAATAACTCAGGATGCAGTTTGATGCCTGCGAGTGTGGACAGGCACAGTCCACGTCCCTGGGACTGTCCAAGGGCAGCACTGTCATTCAGGCCTGTAAAGTGTTTAAGCAACTGCACAGTGCAGTAATGTGAAAGCAGCCACAGGAGCCCAGGCAAAACTGGGCTCAAATTCCGGCACAACACAATTGGTGAGCTTCTTTCCTGACCGAGAAAGCGGTCAGAGTGAACGCTTCTTGCACCTTTCCAAAACACCAGGGAAAATCATCATCATTTCTTCCCCTTCCTTCAGGAAGGAGCCTGTGGGCAGAGGAGTCAACAGGCAGCACGAGAACTTCGGCGCTTCCCTGGCACAGCGGCTGTCCACACTGCTCCTCAACAATCACAGGTCACTCCTAACCACACTGGCTGCCAGAGGAAGGACATCTGACCGGACACCCCGCAGCACCAGTGAGGACTTCTCCCAGGCTTTCATGCTTTCCATCCAGACCCAGCATGGCGGAGGGTCATCGTCCATCTGCAGAGCTGGATGCGGACCCAGCCCAAGGCAGGAGGAAGCCACCAGACCRAGCTGGGCACCTTGACACCATGCAACCCAACTCCCATGCCAGACCAGGGGTCTTTCCACGATGCCTTTGGGGAGCTGGACAGGGCTGAGAGCAGGTCTACAGTCCACACTGCTTCTTTGGTCAGGCARAGCAAGAGGCTTGGACAGCAAATCACTCTCGGGCAGCGGTGGCCACCATGCTCAACAGGATGATGCTCCTCTCTCTCTTCTGCACTCTGTCCACATTGCTTTTGAAGAATTTCCAAAGATGCTTCCTCAGCCTCCAGTTACACAGACTTTTCATTTAGAAGATTTTTTTTCATTTAGAAGATTTTTGGAGGTGGGGGGCGGGGAGGGAGGGCAACAAGACCAAGGCAAATGGGTACTGTGCCCAGTGTCCTGGCTACTGCTTTATCAGCAAGGCTGCTTACAGTTCTTGGTAATTTTTATGAGAACTGTTAGGTTAAAAATACGGGTTTTTTCCCCTACAGCATGACCAAATGCAGTGTTTGTACAAAGCATTTACAGTATCCTGAGAGGATATCTTTCTACCAAGTTAGTAACAGCATCTTCAGTCTTCACATAACCATTCTCTATGCGTTTGTATGACATTAACCTAGGCAGATCAAAGGGGCCAGTCTGCAAAAATCAGAAGGAAAACACACAGGTACTGTAACTGTTACATTCCCCAAGTCATAACCTTTTTTTCCTTGTTAATTTTTAGCAAAGAAAGTTAAGTTTTATAGAGGAATGATCAGATCATAATAAAAATGCCAAATTTCATTCACAAAGGAAGAAATAAAAGTATGCTAAATGAATCTGCACGGTTTGCAAAATACCGCAGAGAGCCTAAGCAGCAGCCTCTGCCTTGCTGTCCTCTCCCGCTCCAGCCCAGCCGGAGCGTGTCCCGCACCCGTCCCCGGCAGCGAGCTCCACCTAACGTTCGGTCCTCCCCTCGCTACGGGCTCCGCGACCGGGCAACAGCAAGGCTAACGCCTGCAGAAAAAACAACACTTAAGAGGTCGGGAGAATGGTCTGTTTTACCTGCCGTTAATATGATTAAATTACTWCTTTACCCACAGACATGGGTATGAAGGTATGAGAGGTTTACAGAAAATTTGTAATTTTTTGTTTGCAGCTACATAACATTTTGTTTGCAGCCACACAGCTACATAACATTCCAMGTGAAAGCTAAATTGTGAATTCAATTAGGCATTTTTACTTCTTTCTGTAACTAGATGTACAGCTATTTGCTTACTGTAATGTTTACAATCAAAAAACRTGTACTAGGATGCTCTGTGTATATATGCATATGGACACAGAGACATGCCTGCTGTACAATATGTTGACATACACAGACAAGTACATACGTTTAGTTTAAATCTATGCAGATGGATTAAAATTTACTTATTTCTCTCCRACAGAACAGCATGCACCCTGAAAAAAGGGATTTTGGTACTATTCAGATGCAATACTGGAATCATTTTAATAGTTGAGATTTGAAACACTTCATTGCAAATATATCAGTGTCAGCTTTTACAATCACTGTTAATCTGAGGATASTATCAGTGAATCATGCTAAGGTGTCTGTTATTGTTATGCTCAAGTATCAGCTACATTGAAGATTCATTTACGCACAGTGYGACCTTTCAGTGCAAGAGGATCTGTGCACGTATGAGATTCTGAAAAGGCTCAACAGAACAAAATCCCCAAATTAAAATGTATCCCAAACATTGCATCTCCATTTCACAAGGACAGGTGCCCCATACCAATAGTAAAGACAATTATAAGAACCACAGTTTAATTGATTTGGGGGTTACGTTTGGTTAATCGATGCCTTTTAAAGCCATCCCCATTCCTGGCGGCAGGGTACCTGTTACAATACATTAGATTCATCTGAGAACGTTCTTAAAAGCAGCGGTGTGACAGAAGGTCTGGCCAACCGCAGGTCACGCGCCTTCCTACTGCTCTGCAATGGTGAGGCAAAAATACTTATAGCACACCCAGCACTTTAACCTGCCCAACGGTGGAACAACACGGACACACGCACCTCCAAAGCTAGCTAAGCGGTGTCACAAGAAGTGCAGCAACACCTCCTCCCTAAATGTCATGATGACTAACAGCAGCTAGGTTTTTCAAAGGCGTAGGCAGACGGCCACCAGTCTCTGAGACTGTCCCTTGGTGTGACAGCTGAGTGCACTGGCTTATTTATTTGCATGAAGAACAACTGSAGCATTAACCAATGTTATTTACCAGGCACAGGAAGGCACTTGGGAAGTTCCCACTGGATCAAACAAGTCTGAGCTGTTGGCCAAGTCATCCAGAGGATAATCAAAAACGAGTCCATTCTGCTCTATACTTCAGAGAATTTTTTTTAAAAAAATCATCTCATCCACTGAAACGTGGAACCACTGAGGGGACACAGAGCATAGCTACTGGTAACAGGAGACAGCTCCACAACCAGAACGTATTACACAGTGCTGCCGGTTTCCAGGGACAYGTACCATCTACCCCAGCTAAGGACCTGGTCAGAGACAAACATCCCCAGCTGACGCCAGCTCCACTGAGGTGCTGAGCATGACAAGCTCAGCACACCCGACACGACTTGCGTGGACCTGAGCAGCTGGARACAAAGGGAATGAGACCGACAAAACACATCTAAACACCAGATTTAAACTGAAGTGAAGCAGAGGGGGGAAAGCAGGCTCTTGCTAGGTGAGCAAATCTAAACATAGGTTTTCAGCGGTAAGGAGTTAAAAGAAGGAAAAAGCAGTAGAGCAAGCAACATGTACTGACTACGAAAGGAAATCACCTTATTCGCTCCAAGAAAAGCTGTGATTGCTGGAAGTTTGAGAAAGCATGAAGATAGTGGATGTTCCTGAGGAAGGAAGGTGCTTCGTTACCTAGTTCACAATAGCACAAAGGACAGAAAATTGCAGTACAAGAAAGAGAAAGGCAGAAACCAAGGAAAATACGCATGCGCCTTGCCATTAAGGACTCCTCCATGCAGCAACTTTAATAGAGGCCGAGCAAAGCTGGTGCGTTGCATTACAGGGGGACTTGTCCCACAGAAGTCAAGGGCAAACTCCCACTAACAGGGCCTCAATCCCCCCATCTTTGGGGCCAGGACATGCATGCATCAGCATTTGCTTCTGAAACTCAGCTGCCCAGCTGCAGCATCAGGAACCTACACAATCTGCATTTTCACTTGGATGTTCCCCTTGAGAGTAAATATTAAGATTAGGATTCTCAAAAGGCRTCTCAACCTGAAGTCATCTGCCTATTCTTGAAAACCTTGTAAAAAATTAGGTGACTGACTTAGGTTTCTGACTACCACTACAGACATCTACAGCTGGCATCTGCTTCAGGCATTTTACAGAGTTGCTACTTCAAACGTATTGCCAAGACCAAATCACTTCTTTCCCATTTAATCAAGGCATCAATCTAGAAGCTATTAAATAACAGTTAATAGGAAAAAATAACATTTATCCTCCAATAATTCAACAGTATTTAAAGTTGAAAGGAATGCAGACAGTGAGTTAATTTTTGTGYTTTGCAGACACGTGTTTTACTTCACTGATACTGTGCCAAGCTTCTATTTCAAATGCTATGGGGGGGGGCTTTAAATTTTACTGGATATATATTATTTAACCAAGGTAATCATCACCTTTCATCCTTATGTAGAAATAAGCTATCCCAGGTGAAGAAAGTGCACTGAAACCTCACAGGCTGTAAAAGCTGCGAGGGAGAAGCCTACTTCGAGCTTTACTACTTGAGAAGTAGGTTTCATCGTTCAGCTGGACACCAGCTCTGGCCCAAGCTGGGCCAGATGACCTCCACACAGTCCTGCTGGCACAACGCACCGGATCAGGACACCGCTGTGGGGTAGCGTCACCTACTCCGTGCTTCCCGAAAGCTGCCGCGGTGCCCCGGGGAAGAATTTGCCGGTGCCGGTGGAGCCACCATGGCCAAGCGTGCRGCAAGGGAGGGCAAGCTTCCCCGCGCAACGCCCGACCGCTGCGGCGCCGGCGTTCAGCACGCGCGGGGGCACCGAGGAAGCTTCCAGGAGATGGTCTGCGTTTCTAGAACGGGCCCTCCTCACCAGYGGACGGCCCTTCACAAGCCCAGAAGGCTTTCGGTACCAGCTGGCTACAGCTGGCCAAGCCATTCTGCAAGCCCCAGGCTACCAAAGGGGGCTGAGGGACGTGACACAGCCCGACTCACTTCCCCTGCGCTGGCACCTGGAGGGCACATGTGGGGAAAACATCTTCAGTACGTTCCTTGACATAAAAACTAGTAGCTTTGAGGACACAATATGCTGTTTTCATGCTCAGATGAGGCTGGAAAAGGGTTACTGTACTTCCCCCCACCCCTTTTTTAAATAAGAGAGAAGTTTTGCACGCAGTCAAAGTAACTAAGAAAAGRCACTGGTTGAGTCTCTCCTTGCTACATGTCTAGGCAGTATTTTTAGCTGAGCTTTTTGACATTTYTGGCATGTGAAAGAGCAAAATGAGACTCTAGAAAACCTTCCTCAAAATGTGAATGGTAYGCAGTATTATTATAAGTTCATCTGATGTTTAAGAGAGACTTTTTATAAATAAAAAAAAAGGTGTAGTATATGATCTTGTTCCTTACCTGATGTTTTTTCTTTTTTATGATTTTTAAAACTATTAGAAGAATTTCTGGGAAAAGGCTGATAAAAATCAGGAGAATTATTGCCAGCCATGTGGAAACAGAAGTCAGCATATGGGCAAATACAAAATACATTCTTTGCTGCTTCAAGAAAGGCCTGAAAAAGAAAAGATACAATAAATTCTAGTTAACTCGATCAGCTGCACAGTTTTTCAACTAGGTCTTGTTCAAAGGAAGATCCAGATCAAGCCACCAGCTGTACAACCTCCCTTACAGATGTAGGCAGGTACAGTCTGCACAGAAACGCACCATCCACTTTTCCACCAAACCTGCATCCTCTGCTTTGAGCTGCTCTGATTCTTGAGGGCTGTCTCAAAAATCTCCCAAGTCGGCTTTGGTACTTTTCCCTCTTAGCACAGGCCCCTTCCTCCCATGTCTCAGCCCAGTCACCATTTAATGAGCATTTCTCCAACCCTTGATCGGGGTCTCCTGAGCTCCACACCAGCATCTTTGGCTACCCCTGCTTTTCTCTTACCCTTATCCAAACACTTCATGCTTTCAAGATCCTTCTCAACACAATGAGCTGCCTTCATCYGGGTTTCCAAGGCCACTGCTCCTCCTCCTCCCTCCTTCTGCAGCTGTTTCATTTTCTTGCAACACTTTTTTCTATAGTCCCAGTGCTCACCTTTTCTTTATCTCTCTCCTTTCCTCTCTTTCTGTTTGATCAACTTAAATGCACATTTATTCTTGAAGCATCAAGTTACTCAAGACTTAGAGCAGTCAGACTCAAGTCACAGTTCAGTTCACCACACCGTGGGGCTGTTACTGCTGATCTTTCCAGCAGGAAAAGGAACAGGAAGTCAAGTGCTTGCTCCATCAGGAGRAAAGCTAACCTCAGAGCAAGCAGATGCTTGTGAAGGGCCTTTCCCAGCTGTCCAGGAACTCTAGGTTCTCTAAAAATAGACTCTCTAATTATAATTAATCCTGAATCTTTTCCAAATTGGTTTCAGAAAGCAGAGACAACTACACTTACGATCTGCAGATTTTCATCTCATTTTGTAAGAGGCACATGCATTTGCAAAGCACATCTTTCTGCTATTATAACACCTCAGTTACTTTTCTAAATAGCAATATCTAGGAAGCAACTTCACTCTTCAAACTATCAGTCTTCAGCATTATCTGTGTGTTTCCTATTATCATGTTCCCCACTAGCTTCATTTTAGAGGAAGAAGGGATTGGAACAAACATTTAGCAAGTGCCCAAGCCACTTCTGAAAGAGGGATTTCTGTAAGTAATACRCACAAGGCTTAAGAGCCTATTAAGAAAATGAAACTTAGTGTTGTAGAAATTTTTGTTTGGGTCTTAGTTGAGACAAAAAGCCACCTTTGGCACTTTGAAAATGCTCACATATTTCTCTCTCTCTTCTCCCAGTTCTGACATTAACTTTAGAGATGCTTTCAACTCTAAGCAGGAAGACCACTTCTAAATGTAAAAGGAATGTCCTGTCCTTTGAAATGTCATTTTATACTATGTAGCTTTGCACCTTCCACATTTATTTTATTTGGGAATGGGGAGCAATTTGAATTAGTATCACCAAATTCAGTATTATTACTGAAAAATAAGTTTCACTTYATCGGAAAATAGATCATTTTATTTCAGCTTTGGACTTGGCTAAAGCTTCATATTTGCTTTTGATGGTGGAAATTCAGACTTTAGGTCCCAGCAGGTTATCTGCATTTTTCTACCTCCCTTGAGGGCAGATACTTGTGAAAAATGCCTCATAAATAAATAACAGGGATTTTGAAGCATTTTGCTGTTTAGCATTAGCTTAAAATACCACGCTATGTAAATTAAACACTCCAGTGGAAAACTCACACATTTCAGTGTAAAGAGAGAGAGCTGGCTAGATTTCAGATCTGTTTATTATGAACTGAAGAGCTAAGCAAAGCCTGTGGCCCCAAATTAAGACACTTAAATCAGTTCCACTTCTTTATGAGCAGGCTGCTGGGTTAAGGATCTAGCCAGTGACTCATGGCATTAGCCCAAGGAAAAATAAGCGAGCGAAACTGGAGGTGCTGTCTACTACGAAGGTGAACAYGCACGTCTGCTCTAGCACACGAAACAGAAAGCTGACTAATCATTGTAATTTACTGTGCCTGCCTGTTTTGCCAGCCATTCCACCCAAAATCCTGCTCGTGCCAAAATCAGTGAGGGCTTTTTCCACCTACTCAGAGCCAGACTTGCAGCAGCAGCATCTTTGCTGCCCCTCGCTCCTTCGCCTTTGCCTTTGCATCCCTTTGCATCCCCTCGCTCCTCGCTCCTTCCTTTGCCTGCCTGGGCCCCAGCTCCTTGCCCCCCAGCCTCCCTTGGGCCCTGCTCCTCTRTGTCGCTGCGCTTCTTCCCCACCATCACGTTTTCCTTCCTTTCCCATCCACACATCCACAAAGACCCTTTTTCTCACCCACTTCACTAACACCGTTCTCCTTTCCAGTGAGAACCTCCCCGCGTGAGCGCTGGAGCCCCCCAAACCCAGCAGGACCTGCCACCCTTCAGTGCAGCGGGCTAACACGCGCTTACCGCGGCTGCAAACGCCCTGCCCTCCACAACCTGTGCACGGCCCGAAGAGGGGGACGCCGCCCCCGCGCCCCCCAAGGCGAGCGCCACGCACTCCCCTGCGGAAGGGCCACGGAAAGCAGGGCTGTACTTGCCAAATGACGCCTCCCCAGAAGAACGAGAAGAACACATAGAAGGCCAGGGAGCCCCAAATCACAAAGTGGTTCATCCACGTCCAGAATCGAGTATCTAAYGCTAGCTGTGCAAATAAAAAAATAAAAACGGCATTAGAGGTCAGCTGTGTTTACATGAAATTTGACTGCTTTCACTGCAGCGTTGAAGTATCCCAAGTCAGCTACTGCTCTGCATAYGCACAAGAGGGAAAATATCTTCAATATGTATAAATTGCCACAGCATCAACAAGGGAACAGCGTTCCTAATTGCAACTGACACTTTTTAATAGAGTAACTTTGATGTACCCTCTGATGCTACAGCAAGAAAAAAAGTCTGAAGGTCCGGGTGGYTGTAATTGCCTTCAGTCACCACCTGCTCTCCTGCACTAAACAGGAGAGCCCTATTGTAAGGTCTCACGAGCTGTTCATTCTGGAAAGCTCCAGGAAACAAAGTGGATTTGCTAGCAGTGTTTGACAGATGCGCTTTAGCGATCCCCRTGCCGCCAGCAGCAGCTGAGCCGGGGTGGACAAACCCAAGTATTGCCTTGTACCTCTCATCTCTTCTGACCTGAAGGCCAAAGTGGTGAAGGGGACTGGGAAATGAGTGAAAGGCAATTGAACCCAACTGGAGACCTCTGAAGAGGACAAGAACAGGAAAACTTAGCAACACACACAGAARTGCTTCTTGCACAAGCACAGACCATAAGCTACACAAGGACAGCAGTGAAGAAACTTTCTAGAAAGTTTGGCCTATAGGGAAGAACAAATGATTGAGAAAAAAAATATTCACAGAAGTTATCTTCAATATATTACAGCACAGAGTGCATGATTTTATACCACAGTGCACATACRTGCATTGAGAGATGACTGCAAACAAACGACTGAAAAAGAAAGGAGAAGCCTAACCTTCAGAGTGACGGTGAACACTAACACGGTGAAGACAATAGTTCCAAAGGTCCAATTGCCAAAAACCTGAAAAACAGTTTTACATTCCCACGTGTATCTTGGTCCACGTTGCTTGAAAGAAACAGTAAAAATGACAGAGAAACTACGCAAGCAAGAACTAGCGTGGGCACGACTCAGTGGAGAGGGACTGCTGCTCCGGGTTCAAGCGCTCGGACAGGCACCAGCCGCTCGCACGCAACCAGCTCCCTCTCGCCAACCCGGTGCCATGCAGGACCACACAAACCATCAACCCAGCGTTGCGACAGTGACAAATACAGTCTCCTACTAACAGCAATGTTGATCAAGAATACAAGTCATTTGGACCACTTATATTYAATGATTTCTTGGTAATTTACTCAGTTTCTGCTTTCTCATAGCACAAAACCACCAGCGCACCTGTATGTATCATGGTGTTTGACTCCCATTTGCAGAATGCACCAAAGGGCACTGTTTTGCACTAGAATATATTGTTTTAGTTTGTAGATACTAGGGACTATGCACAACAAAGAAAAGCAGATACTGTATATAAATCCAAATGATGGCAATGAATGGGACAGATGCTTACCAAAGGCTGTCAAGATCTGAATGCATACATTAAAAYAGAAAATGAAATGTAAAAGTTTTCTAAAAAATGCAAAAAATTAAATCTATAGGAGCAAAAAAGGATTCAATCAAACATACATGGATATTAYGAACAATTGCTGGTAGCAGTTTCTACAGGCATTAGTGTTTACAAAACAGGACATAACCACATATCTAATTTCAGTGCCACRAAGACTTGACCTCTCAAGGCATTTGCAGAAGGTATCGATGACCAAATGTTTTATTCAAATACAACCAGAACGGCTGTAATACAGAAAGGCACTGCACTTGCATTACAGGCACTGACTGCATATAGCTGAGGCCATAAACGTTAGGGTTTATGCAAGACAGGTATTTACATATGCAAAATTTTATGAGATTTTCTCCAAGTGTTACTCTAGGGTCACAAGCGATGGCGTAAAGAAGTTACCGTGTCAGCTGCGACCTGGCGAGGCGCTGCGCGATCCCGGGGGAGGCGTCCCGGGAGCGGCCGGACCCCGGCGCACGGCAGCGGGGCTCCTGCGCCCGTGATCCCGGGCACGGGCTCCGGATCCCCCCCGGGTYAGCCAGCCAGAGTTTTTTTTTACTTACTCCCCTGCATGCGAGTTAAGGGRGACCTGCTCCTCCTCCTCGCTCATGGGGCTGTGCACACGCTTGCCCCCGTGCACGTGGCACATCCAAGCACCTGCTTACTTTATTWTTTTTTWAAAAAAACAGCAGTGCTAACTTAGGCTGGCTTAAAACGACAGCGAACCCTCAGCACCAGCCTTCCCACCGCAGAGGRGGAAGGGCGGCTYGYATCGCGCCTCGGAGCAGGCGCAGCACGCATCCTGCCCGTTGCCACRTCCCAGCTGACAGGCAGCGTCTTAACGTGAGCCCGCTCGATCACTTGTAACCCCGCGAGCACGTGCCCCGCTTTGCCGGGCACGTCCCTCACTGGCAGCGCTGGCAGCTCTCGCCGTGCCCCGGGAGCCGCGCAGGAAAGGGCCAGAGCTCCATGCAAGGCTCAGAGGCAGCACCAGCTTCGAAAAAAGCTGCTTGCAAGACTTGCTATTTTGCCTAGAGAGCGCAACCGTCTCCATGCCGTTTCCATGGTGAACTGGAAGCCGCTTCACTTTCAGCATTTGCTATACAGTCACACCATAAGCGATGCTGCACCGCCGGACAAGACTCCAGACACACCGCACAGATTAAGCGCGTAGATTTTTTGCTGTAAGGCACAGAGAAAAGGCAGGCACAAAAGAAACACTCATCTTTCTCTTCTTTTTTGTTGTTGTTACCTTTCCATTATCTTCCAATGACGAATTTTGAAAAAGAAAATAAACCCCAAAGAAAAACACGAGTCCTTCAAAGGCGCCCAGAAAGGTCCAGTATAAGAAAGGCCTCCATTGCAACATTGCATTATCAGAAACTTTCCTGTCAAGAAATGGAGTAACAAGAAAATCACCGTCACTTTCAGGACCTGCTGCAAAGCCCGTCGCAGCCAGGTTCAACGGGCTTTGGAGCTGGCCCTTGCTTTAGGGGACACGGAGGGAGAACACACACATTTCTGCCAGGATACAGAGCACAAACAGCATTTGTTACATATAACTGCTGGTCATAAGGGATCATAAGATGTTCGACAAGTTAATCGGTTTGTCCATCACCTCTAGACGAGTCAGATCAAAGCCCAACCCAGTCCAAACTCGAAGCRCACTAGCCTGGTCTCTCCTACAGCCACTGCACTGCCAATGGTCTCTGAGATTAACTGCTGAATTTTCAAACAGGGCAATGATACAGATTTTTTTTTATTTAGCAAGGAATCTGTGACATGTTCTCCCCCTCTTTGCTGCATACACAAACTCATCCTTTGAGCAAGTCCAGTTCTTGGAACTGGCATTTTCCTGCACASGCTGAAAATAACCTACTAGATTAGGTGGCAGGTGCTTTAGCAGCTTTAGCAGAAGGTTTTTGGCCGAACACAGGAATAAGAGCTAGCATTTCAGCAGCAAACTGATGTGATATTTACAGTGCTCTGCAGTGACCTCGTGAAAAGCACCAGTAAAAYAAGCGATGCTCTCACTGCAGGAATGAATGTCCTCTGCTCAGCTAGCAGAGCTGCAAGAGCTGAGCCTGAAAAATCCTAAAACTACTTCTAGTTCTTCTGGTCCTTTCTGCAGACCCCCAGCATTACAACTGACCGCTGAATCAACATGGGGGCTTCAGGGATGTGTGGGTTTGACCGTGCCTTGAAGCCACACGCGTAACACTGACTAGATGCAGAAAGGAAATAYTGTACCAGAAGTCTTTCCCCAACTTTCAAAATCATTTCCAGTTTAAAAGAACCATTTTTCCTACATCAGGATCTTCTCAGACTATCTTATTTAAAATTTGAAGCTTAATGGGGATGGAAGCATGTTTATGGCAATAATAAAAATTCTCACTCTTTTGTCTTTTTTCTTAACTGTTTAAGCAATACATCAATTTTCAGCATGATGCATCTTGCAAACAGGTGTAGCTCTGGACTCTTACAATTTTGGTTTCTAAAAACCCTGCCAAACCTTATTTATGATGTTGCAGTGACAATGCTCTAACAAGCTGTAATTTGGAAATGAGCAGGCAGCATGGATAAAACAGATTGTAAGAGGTTTTTACTGCTGTGAGAAAATGCAAAGAACTTCCTCGCTGCAGGCTTTGTTTTGCACGCTCGTTTACGTCCTGCAGCATTTGTCATAAACAGGCTTTTTTACAGTGCCTCAGACCAGAGATCTGCACTGCAGCAAGTCAGCAGTTTATACAGCAGAGGCACAGGAGTCATTCTGTATTCAGCAGCACATGCAGAGTCATGAATATTCAAACTGAAGCTATCTGAAAGCACAATTAGTCTGTTTTCCCTCAATTCCTATGTTGCTACAATCAGACAGACCACCAGCCAGTCAGGTGAGTGCATGGTAGCCAGTTATTACTGGTATTTACTGAACAATATTCAATTACAAATTTATTAAAAATACATGCAATGGCATCTTGCCATGCGAGTGGAAGAATGCAGAAGTTCTATCATACATCTGAGCACCTATTTCCAAAGTGCGCAGAACTCCCCAGTCTTCAAGCCATTGTTGCATTTGCTGATTTTTCTATACTTAAGGTAACTTCTGCACAATACCTTAAGGTACCTGAAAACTTCCCTGTGGTACCTGCAAAGACACAGCTCCTTGCTGGAGTGCTTCACTGCCGCGTGAAGCACATGCTTCCTCCTCAACCGACAGTGCACCGTGACCACGATGACAGGGCTTGTGCAGCCCAACCCAGTGCTCTCTAAGTGTGGACAACCGGCTGTCTAAATTTGCTGTGAGGCCAGGGCAGCAAAGGGAAAAGCACCTCCCTTGCCCCTCGCTGAAGGGCTGCACCCTGGCCTGCTTGCAGCCAGGGCTGAGGGGGTGAGATGGGTTTCTGTGAGAAGCTGAGACCTCCCACAGTTGCAACCAAGCAAGAAAAAAACATTCGAGGGAAAGCAATCTAGTAAAAACAGAAGTTAAACAGTGCTTTCCACRGGCAACATGGCCAAAAGCTCCGTGTGAACTGAGGAGCACAGCTCTAGGGCAACATACTCTGAAATGGGGATTTAGCCTTGGGAAGACAAGCCTGTGGGAGGATCAGTTTGGATCAGCTGAGAAGCTACCTGCCTGAGCTGTACAGCAGGAACATTCACCTCTTCATAAGTTAATGGATCTTTTCTCTCCTGAAAACCAAATGTCCCCTCCATCCCTTACGCGCTCCGTCATCTGCTTCGCTTGCACTGCTGGGCTCAAGCGCCTAAGTCACCTCTGCAGCTTGCTTTTTCTTGTGGGTGGAGAAGTTCACCCATGGTGTAGTATTTATACAGACACTGCAGTGGAATTTGCTAGGCCAGATACARTTAGAGAGCAGAAATAGGCAGCTATCGGACATCCCAGCGCTCAGSTCTAATACAGAGGCAGCACGGCCAAGGGCAGAAACGGCCTTTTCTGCAGTTTGCTGCTGCCACCTCACCAGTGTAGGACAGGTGCATCTGCTCAAACGATACCTGATGGGTCACTCCCTCCACTAACAAGACTTCAGCCACAGCTAACGGAGTTGTGCTAAGGGCTTACCGAATCCTTTGGTACTTACATATACAGCTGTGGATCTGAGGTCAGTGTGTCAATGCTGATGTGCTGCTCCAGGAGGCTATAAGCCAGGATAGGTAGCGATGTGAAGCAGATGTTGTACATGGTAAGATAAGCAGCATCATACAGTGGCTTGAAAGAGGAAGAAGGGGTAATATAAGATAGAAATTCTGCTTTAAGAATCCCTTCCCGTAAACACTAATCTTTTCCAACTCTTGCCTCTGCAAATACTCGTTAAGTTTCTACTCCTTGTCATAGCCYGAAATAACTGTTTCCTTTGATCCGGCTCACACTCCATGCAATGCCACTGGGCCGAGGTAGCTGGAGGCCTTGCAGGCCGCCACAGCACAGCCGAGATCCCCGTCCTCCCCCTRCTCCGCTGAAGGCAGCGGCCGCATTTCCAGGAAGTTTTGTAACAGAATGGTCTAGTCTATAGCTCATTCTCCAGAAAAATATGATTAAATAGCAGTCATCATAGCTATTCGAAAGTTGCTCTGGTGCTGCTGTTTCTATTAATATACTTAATGTCTCCTGTGACTCTCCAAGGACTATATTTTTTTTGGAGAAACAATGACTTTTTTAAAAATAAGTGGCTCTCCTGAGACATATTCCTACTGTCATCTAAAGGTAGGTGAGGATGAGACAGGAGACCTAAAGTCAAGCCTCTACAAGAACAATTGATTCTGTGACTTGTTATCCTGCCTTTATAGACGTGATACTAGAAATTACCTGCTGTGAGAAGCCACAGAAGAACTGGTATAAAAATTGCGGTAATATGAAGCAAAGGTTCTAGAGAAACAAGAGACAAATGTTAGCAGGGAAGCATCCCCGTACCCACTGTATGTTTAACTTCTCAATCTAAATTCAAATAWCTTTTCCTAATACAACCCTTCTTCTCAGTGGTGTTTTCTACCAACCATAAAACTAATCCAATAAGCTTCTAGTATTTGCAGAAGACCCTGGAAGACAGTCATACATTTACATCCTGCTGTAAGTATCGCTTTCAGCCAAAAGGCATACAAAGGTATCTCTCTCTCTCTAAGGTAAACAGATCTTATAAAACAATACTTTTCTTCTGTTATCAGAAGGGGTCCACAGCATAAATAGCGAAATAAGTTGAACATACACCCTTACCTTATAGAAGAAATACTGTACAAGGTGTGCTATTCTCACATAATACAAATGCCCATGTGCTAGTAGCAATTTTCTTAAGTGCTTAAACTTTGGAACAGCATAATCACTATTTCTTGAAGCCTGCCGTCCTTCTTTGCCTTTTATACCTGGAGACAGAAACACAGCAAGGGATTAATCYGTAAGGCAGAAGAATTTGGACAGAGGCTCCCCATTAGGCTTGTTCACAGAACCCAGTATTTCAAGCCATGACAAAGCCCCTACTTTCTCCTGAGTCTTCAAACTCATGACATCTCAAAGGTGCCCGCAACCTAGGCCGCCTGGCACACCCACCCACGGCACCCTGGGGACTGCATTTGAGGGCTCTGGTTCTAGGACAATCAGACCTCAACTCAGTTTTAAACCTCAGTTTAAGTTATTATCTGATTTCCAACCTAAGAGAACATGGTGAAGAATATCTAGGAAAACCTGACGAAAGACATGGAATTGGTTTCCCTGCATGCTTGCCTGCACCTTACACCATCTAGTTATTTCATTCCAGGTGGGCAGACCTCTGAGATATCCCATCATAGAGCTAAGCTCAAGGAAGCCAGGTTTGTTCAGTCAATAAAGCATATTCACAGGAATTACAACAGAATAATATTCACTAGAGGGTAATATGGCATTTTCAATAGTCAAAACCCACAGARGTTGTCCTTTCTTTTCCATCTACCCTTCTTCAGTGCTAATAAAGACCCCTAGCACTCCCAGTGCCTCTGACAGTAATCTGCAGAAACTACAATAGTTTCCCCTGTCAGTCATACAAATGAGGCAAGAACAGCAGAACTGAGCATCAGCCCTTGGAAAACAGGTTGGCACCCAGTGCTGAATTACCAGCAGCTGCGATCAGGATCACAGACATACAGGGGAAGGACAAAGGCCAGTTTCAGCTCAGCTGAGATAAACACACACCATCCCAGTGAAATCCTCAGCACTAAATTTAATAGCAAAGTGAAGAATGAGAGAAGGTACATATTTCAGTTAAGTTAGTGTTTCCACAGAGGACAGTAAAAACCCTATTGATTTTACCACTGGGTATGAAGGAGATACAAGAAGGGCAGAGAAAGATGCAAGACTGGACAAGTTTTTTTTTATTTTAAAAACTTTACTTGTTACAAATTATTTTTTTTTTTAAAAAAACCTGACATCTTAACTGCATTGAATTTACAACTGTAATTTGTCATACATCAGTTTGCTACTCATGCCTTTTTTCCGACCAGTAAGCAGCCTTTACAGCCTTGAATTTGGCCAATAGCTTTTGAACACAATATGCAGTTTATCACAAAGGGCATGTTACTATCTTAACAGTCAGCAGCCTACCATGATCCCAAGYACTTATTGGGAGTGAGACTCTGGCTCTGAGGAAGGCAGCAGCAGACATCTCACATTTTTCAGTGAGCTCTGTTTAACCATTTGCAGTCAGAAACACTGCCCGTGCTCCAGTGAAGCCCTGTCAAGTTGATGAAGTCTGGAAAAATTTTACGTATCAGATTAGGTATTGTCAGCAAGTCTCACCTATTCCGACATGCGCTTCCAAAATCATACTAACATCATTTGCACCATCCCCTATTGATAGTGTTATTGGGCTCCCTTTTGTGTTCTTCACCATTCGCACAATCTGAAAAAATTCAGAGAAAAATCAGTAAAGCCAAAGACCTTGTTAAAAAAACTCCAGAGATCCCTACTGCCCCACTTCAGGAGCACTTCCAAACAAGGAACCAGGCTTCTGTGGCAGCCAAACAACATCTGGAGAGTTCAAATTAATAAAAACTCTTGTTATTTCCTTCTCAGTCACCAACTAGAGCAAAACCCAAGATCCTGCTTTACAGGGCTAAAAGGACAGTATTTAAAGATCAAGTCACAGAGCRGTATCCTCCCCTTCCCTTCTGCCAGACCTACTCTTACACAGATTGGACCTCTCATGCATTTCACTTGGCAGCAAATAGTACCAGAGAATGGGGCGAAAAACACTGTTTATCAGGCTTTTGATACTACCAGCTACCATGGGGAAGCCATGGACTCCACTTTCCAAATTTGGAAAGAAATTAAAAGCACAAACTGTTTGTTTGTTTAACCGGCTTGTGCTCGTGGTTTCCTGCAAGCATATCTAACAAAGGTTGTGTGTTCATCTTTGAAAGACTAGTGTTTCCATCACACTCTGAAGTTCAGAGAACATACACATAGCCTGGAGGCATCCCTGACGATGATTAAGATGAATAAATTTTGTTTAATGCAATGCTGCAGGAAACACAGCCTCAAATTGTTATATGGAAATAACCACAGATTATACCTAAAGGCTATTTTCTAAAAACATCTCTAATGAAAGAGAAGCAGCACTTGGCTAACACTTGTGGAAGGTTTGCTGCTACCTAGAAGCTTTTCAAACTTGCATCATTTTCCTGTTAAATAACTCAGACTGTTATGGCAATGCTGTTTCATCCTATTACTAAACTAAATTAATATTACTAAACATTTGCATTACTTCCTGCTGAATAATAAGCCACTTCCACTAAAGCCCTCAGCAGCCTTTTTCTGAACTTTGACATCCACTGCCCAGTGCAGCAACTTGAATGTGGGCAGATCTCTCACGGAAGTCCAGAGCCCAAACCCAAACTGATTTACAATCAGGTTTTAGTACCACCTGGTCAATGAGAAAGCAAATAAACTTTACACAGATTCCCCATTACAGATTTTGAAGCCCACTTTACAGGTCATGTCACAAGTACCACCCGCCAGGCTGTAAGTGTGTCCTGTTACCTAATGAAATGCTTCACCGAGAAGAGCCCAGGCAGCAAAGTTTAGCTATGCACAAGCAACAGTGGGTGAAAGCCACAGGACATACCTGTGCTTTCTGCAAGGGAGCCATCCGACAGCACAGGACTGCAGTACACTTCAAGCAGATTTGCAGGAATATGTTTTTGTAGTTACTAGAACTGGAGTCCTGAGAAGGATTGAGAATTAGCGACAGTGTGGAGCCATCTATAATCAGGCCATATTCCTGACTGAACGTCCAGCTTCTAGGACACAACAAGGAATAGGAATTAAAAAAAAAGAGAGAAAAAAGAACAAAGTTACATCTTAAGAAGTTAATCTAGCCATTTGTGCCATCTTAGCAGAAAAAGTTACTTCTGTATTAAGCTTTTTCTCCACCCCTCTTTATGGCTTAGTAACCTTAAAGTTTGGATTTAACCACATGCAGACTTCACTAAAGGAATTATATAATTAAATTCAAAACAAACTAATGCTAGAGATAATGAACAAAGGAAAGGAATCAGCAGCAATAAAAGCAGCAAGCTCCCCATGCTGCAACGTGGTGGTATTTCTCCATCAAGCTTGCACCTGCATCCCATAGCATTATTCAAGTGCACACCCAAGTGTACCACGTACCTTTTCAGCCCCCCTCGATTTTTGGGAAAGTCCTGAATCAGCTTTTTATGATATTCCATTAGCAGCTCATGGAGCCGATCCTCCTTCCTTTCGCTCTCACCCACGGTTGCTGCCGTTAGCTCCAGCAGCTCGGTGCTGGTCTGGAAGAGCCTGCAGGCATAGCAGGTGGATTTAGCCGTTTCCATCTTGTCTCCAGTCAGCACCCACACCTTCATGCCGGCTGTATGCAGAGCTTCAATCGTCTCTGCTGACTGTTCCTGCAGTCTAAAAACGGAAGCAAACGCCCCTTATCACACTTGGCGCTCCCGAGCGTCTCCACGCGCTGACCCACGCGGCCCCGGCCCAGAGCCCACCATCGAGGGGGAGTCGAGCACCCAGAGCCCGCACACCTTCAGGTGCTCTATGGTGTTACGTAGCTGGTCCGAGACCCTTTACAGATGCAGCCACAGACTCTAAGCACTATTCATATCCCAGCTACTAGATGAGGTGGAAAAGTCATAATTAGCAAGTGTTGCTGATGAACCATGAGCATTTAATGCTTGCTGGAATATTAGCTCTCAAACTGACTTGACACCTACAGCTAGAGTTCTCCATGCTGCTGGAGAGAAGCAAATCAAGTTTAAAGCAGCTTTAGATTATATGTACAGTGAAAAAGTCTGATGGAAGAATAAACAAGACCTTCCGAGAAGACTGCAGAGTTTTTCCCAGCAAGCCTATGGCAGGGACTTCAGAAATACTTTGCTAAGACAGAGCACCTTACKGGTGTAAAGAGGCTTAACCAACACTGCCATTTAAGCCTTGCAACTCCCTAAGGCATACTTATTTTACAAGTGAAAAATAAGATAGAGAAATTACTTGATTGTTCCCTAGCCAGAAACTACTACCACAAGAATAAGGCTTAGGACTCAGCAGTCTCAAACTTTTATGTTCAGCCAAAATCACTGCCTTATACTGCAAAAGAAAAGAGCCAAAAGTAAGAGCTTAAGTTACATATGTAGTTACTATAATTGCACATAAAACTGAATCAGTGTTGATATGCAAATTAGCACTGCATGCCTAATTCACTTTCTAGAAGCGTAAGTACTTCTGTAACTTCATTAATAAATCCTAATTCCTGCCTGTCTCGCCAATTTTTACAACAAGGTACTATGTAATGGGCTGTGGCACAGTAATTGCCCTGGATATTTTCAATATCAGGACATTGCAATGACTGCCTTGCTGCTTCATTTCTTGCAGAGTGTTCTGGGTTTCATCATTGCTTTTTTTTCCTYCCATTTTTCCCACACTGTCCCTTAATCATGCCCAAGGTGATCCCAGGCAGCACGTTGAATTTGCTGCAGCTTGCACCAGCACACAGGGATCCATCCCAGCAAATTAGGACAACAACACAAAGTTGGAAAAGCTGTGTCCTCTACAGTGCCTGGTCTGCACAYGGTCATCCCTTTACCTGTCTTCTACAGCAGTAGCCCCAATCAAGTGCATGTCTGCTTCTGTGTCTTCAAACACCTTTGCCATCTTTTCTTCTCTGTCCTGCAGAGCCATCTTGGCTTCATTAAGTTGCCTGTCAATTCTGTCATACTCCTTTTGAGTTAGCTCTTTGAATGCCACACAAAGCGTTCGATATCCATCCTTACGGGGGAGGGAGGAAAAAGAGACAAGTGTCTTAAAGCCACATTTTCCACACCTGCCACCATTAAGGTTAGCATTTTTTCCTTGCTGTTAGTTGTTCCTGTCAGCACTGAACCTGACAGCAGTGACAATTTGTTGGCTTAAGTCAAAGAGCCAGTTTCTCTATGTCCCTATGGCCACCATATGAAAAACAGAAGGACCAGAGCAGACAATGTGCACCCGGAGGGGACAGCATGGCTCAAGCATGGGACACTATCCCAGCGCACAGCCACTGCTGCCAGACCCCTCCTAGGAAAACGCTCCTCTTCCACCTTCACATGCAAAACAACTCTAGACTGATTGAAAGATCTCTCACCAGCAAAAAGATTGTTATTGTTACTTCTATTTTTAGCTTGCTTGGGAGATGCTTAGATACAACTTCAATAAAGACCATATAAGTATATAAAAAGTCAAATAAACGTGGAAGCCAAAGATAAAAAAAGGAAAGAAGCTTGGCTTCAAAACAGTAAGTGACACTCACATTTTCAACACTTTCCTCCAAAGCAAGGTCACATCCCTATTTTTGGAATAAGGCTTTCCTGACACCAGGAGCCAGCCAAATTCCATCTMCATTCTTACCATAGCATTGCGGTCTACGTGGACTTTAGTTTTTTGAATTTCTTCTTGTTGCACTCTTGGAAAAATAGAGGAGTCTGCTCCTTTACAGAAGAGGAGCAACTTTCCTAAAACAAAGTTATAAACAGTTTATAGCATTCAAAAACTGTAGAAATACTTAATTGACTTCAATATCCAAGAAATGATGCAGAAGAAGAAATCTGGCAGGACTACAGAAAGAACTAGTAGAAGCAGGATTGTCTATTGAAAGATGTCTGACACTAAGTTGTCCAAAACCTTGTTTGACTTTTAATACCTTGGTCTGAAATATCAGAAGTCAGTATCTGCCTCTGAGTAAACTTCCTGCAAAAGGCTGGACAAARTTTATTTTTTCCTACATTAAAACCCTAGCATTCTGGCAAGGTGCAGGGTAAAACTACAGTGTTCTCTACTCTGGAGAAATGAAATTTGAGAAGGATGGTTACCTCTAACTTTTTAATTTAATTTATGTATTATTTTGCTATTGCCATTCCCCCTCAGGGGAAGGCCTCAGATCTCCTCTCGGGTCTGCCCCATGGTTGTGTATCAGGCTGGAACGTGGCAGGCAAAAGCAGGGTGTGCTCCACAGGTCACTGTCCCCATCACTCCCTCACCTCCTGGCAGTGCGAGGGATGAAGCTTGCCAGTTTAGATGCAGAGGAGAAAAGACAGGACCACAAGGAAGAGGAACAGACCAGGACGAGTGGACAGCCTGGGACTTGACACAGGCAGCGTTTGCTGGGCACAGAGCGCATGTCTGGCCAGTCRCTGGAGGTCAGCTCATGGGTATTAAGTGGCTGCCTTTGGTAACCTCTACTGGTCAGAGCCTTCATCTACTAAGCTAATTAGATAAGCCTAGAAAATCTTCAGCTCAGCTTCTCTGTATTACAGCGTGCGGCGCTACACGTGTTCAGCACGGGAATAAAGCAAACTTCTATATTTGTGTGTATGTGCACACATCTTTAGGAGACCAGAAGTGAGTTTTAACCGTACCTGCGGTGGTTCTCACGATGACACTCATACGACGACGGACAGGATCAAAGTTCAATACATGAAGAAGTTGGTACCTTTCAGAAAACAAGAACGAACTGAGCTTAGACTTGCTAGACAAAAAATAGTTATTTAAGACAGAAAATCATGCAGTAGTCTAAAAATCTATACACTGTACAAGTCATAGCACTACTTGGTTATGTACTTTTTAAAGATACTGAACAGATCTTAGCTACAATTCACWGGTATGCTGCCACTGAACAGCTCCCAAAGCCAGCACTAAGGGCTCAGCGGGAACACAGAGCAGAAAAGCTCTAGTGCTGCTCTGAGGGTAGGGCTGAGAGTATGGACACAYGGGAGAACGACCACAAGGCAAAGCTTTGGGTACACTGCGAGCCAGCTATACTCCACTAACTGCCCACAAGCACACTCCTCGGTGCAGTAAAAATGAGGTAATGCACCCTGCAAAGCAGACTGAGGCTAGAACTCCATTGCTTTTACTAAAAAAATAAGAGCATGCAGACATGTACCTAGTACGTAGCTGATGCAACGCAAGCTCACTCACTGGTTTGTTCTCCTGCATAATATCCTCCCTATTTGTGTGTTCCAGACCTCAAAACTTGCTTTTTTTTTTTCCCTGCAGGTCAGCGAGCCCAAGGTTTGGATACTCCAGATCCTCAGAGGTGCACGCAGTCCTCCCGGGAGGCCCCACGGTGCAGCTGCCCCACGCATTACCCCGCAGCGCAGTACCGACAGGGCTGGCTGCAGGCCGGGAACACCACATGCAACACCCTTCAGGACAGGGGCTGCTCAGCATCAGAGCTGGGTGGGAAGGAGGAGCTGCCCCAGCCAAGGTCCTGCAGGGCCACCAAGCCACCAGGAACAGGCGYAGAGTGGCAGGCTGGCAGGGCACCACATACTGCATGTGATGACATTAGCTCTTGCATTTAATTAAGAAACTTCAACATAAGCAGAGTAAGTGAATTTTGCTTGTGATGGCAAGTTCTAGGGGAGCAGCTAGATTTGATAATTCATYCTCAGGTGCCTGCAGATGTCATAGGTGTTGTCAGCACAGCATGAAATCTAATCTTCAGTTGTGGGGCCGGGGGAGAAGTTACAGCAAAAGTATGCTTACACGAGGGAGCAACTTCATGCAGTTCAGGCTTTCAGAGTACCCTGCTCTGAGGSCCAGCCACTGTCCATGAGTCCAGGGAGTTATCTGGATAGGTAGATACTGAAGAAGGATATGCACACACTCAAGGGACATGAATTTAGCTAGTCAACTAGAAATGACCACAGGTTTTTGCAAGTAAGCCTTTTAGCCTTTTCTTCGCTGTCTTGCAATTTGTAAAAAGAATTAATTTTGTGGCAGGTCAGTAACCTGTCTGACAACCCTTGCTGAACAGCTTTGACCCTGTCTCCTTTGCCACACAGTCTGAATTTAATTAAACCATGTGGGAGCCAGGACTGAGCAGAGTCCATTCTATTATAAGCAATATTCCTTGCCAGGCTGCCAGGGCACTTACATTTCAGTTTCATTCTTTTGGTTTTGTATTTTCATGAAATCATTTTCAAATCCTAGAAAAGTGAAACCATACCTGTCAATAAACAAGAGGACAGAACAACATTGAAAACATCCATTGGCACATATTACACATTAGCAATGTTTTTATTTCATGTTCTGTACTGCAGAGGAGAGTAGAGAAGTTATCAAATCCAAGCTAAAAAGCTCTGCTGTATGTGTGCTTGTTCCATGCAGAGCCAGCTCTGATGCGTTGGCATTGCTCCCATAAGCAGGAGAGCCAGGCACTGCAAAGCACAGGCACTGAGACGCTCTGCACTCAGTCCCCAGGGCTCCAGCAGATTTACAAGGCACTAGCAAGTATACAGCTGCAACAGCCCTATCTTAAAAAACAACAAAAAACCCCCCAAAAGGGAATTAGCAATAGCATCTTAGGAAGAACTCTAATGTGGGTTTCACAAGAGTAACCCACATCATTATTTTAGCACTGCATACAAAGAAACCAATCTGGGGGCAATATTCACATATAAGTATCACATAGCAAATGCTGTCTGTTCTCAGGCACTAGGACAGAACCTGCACATGTCCATGTAAGCTCCAATCACAGAACCATAGAATCGGTAAGGCTGGAAGGGACCTCGGGAGATCATCTAGTCCAACCTCCCCGCTCAGCAGGGCCACCTAGATGGCCAGACAGGGTTGCATCCAGGCGGGCCTTGAAGATCAAATGAGTCTATCTCCTCTTCAAGCACTGCAATGCTTTGGGACTCCTCTTCGTAGTGAATGCAAAGCCCAGCTTCTTGAAAAGCTGCTCAGTAAAGACCAATTGTAGAGTAACACTTTTACTGAAAAACTTATTCAAACCCAAAGACTCAAGTGACTTCACAGGGCTGTGGAGCATGCCCAGGGTTAGTACTCCAACATGCTTTCCAAACACCTGCCATTTACCAGTTTGTGAGCACCTGATCAGAGAAAAGGGTCTACTATTTTCAGGCAACCTTTACCTCCCTCCTGTTATGTCAGCTCACACCAAAAAAAAAAAAAAAAAAGAAATTCTACAACCTTAAAAATTCTTACTTTTTTGCCCCCTTCACCAAAGCAATTTCATCTGGGGAAGAGGAGATGTAGGTACATTTGTCTTCCTGATGTCCTATCAATCCATCCACCTGGTCTCCTTCTTTGATTCGAACAGTGTGGCACAGGCACAAGGCACGCAGGAACAGCTCTTCTCGACACTAGGCAGAATCAGAGGAAGGGTTTGCTACAAACTTCAGTCCATGTATCAAGCCTAATCTCAAAGTCYGTGGTGGTGATTTTTGTGTACATATATTTTTAAAAACAACTATGACTAAGACAAATAACTTTTTTTTCACAATAGTAATTCAGACGGGTTTCAGAGAAGTCCTTATTAGACAGTCAGTAACCAGCTCTCTCCGTGCAGTTCCCCTTGGACCAGTTAATTTCAGAGGTCCGTGCCACACCTTAGTTCAAACGCAGCTGCCAAATAGCTGCTTCYACACTTCCACACTATACAGTGTTGTCTCAGTGATGGAGAAAACGTAAGAGTCCCAAGAACTGATCCATTATTGCTAGACATCATCTCTATGCAAGCTCAGTGAGCTGTCAAGACCAAACCCAAACATCCAGAACACCTACAAACTATGGGAAAAATAAAATACTACATTCTTGATCTGTGTTTTCTTTTCTCTCTTCCCTCCCCAGTCAGCTAGATCCCTGCACCTGAACTTGTACTTCCACAGCAATAGATCAATTAATTTCTCAGCCTGGAGCCAGCAACAGAAAACCTAGGTTATCACCAGACAGACTCCTTACTTTCTCTGCATTGCCACAGTATTTTGGGGGGCCATCAGTCTGGGAGAAGCCATCAACCTCCGACACGTAGCCTTCGTACTTGTGTCCATCTATGCAGCATTCGATGAACTCCATGCTGTTTTCCGTCAAGGTCCCAGTTTTGTCTGTGAACACGTACTCCACCTAAAAGCAAGCAGGCAGCAATCCTCACTGCATTTCCACCCTCCATTGCTGTGCAAAGAGCCATGGTGTAGCCACCCAAAAAATGAAAGCCTGGGGCATTTTGATGCATCTTACCCAATCCTGGAGAATCCTCTTCCACTTTCCTAACCTGGACCCTCAAAAGAGGCATGTGCCCCAGGTGAGTTGAGTCACCACACAGTTTAACTGCCTTCCTCAAAGCAGCTCCCTTGTTTCGCTGGCTGGAGGCAGCTCCTAGAGACTTCTAAAACCCATCTCGAGGCCCTTAGCCTTTCCTCATCCTCTTATTAGGAACTTTGCTACAGCTTGATGATTATAGAGCTGCTACTGCAGGCCTGTTGCTTCCTTTGTGGGATTTTCATCTTGGTGGTGTATTTAAATTAGGTAATTGTTACTCCAAATTGAACAAATTGAGCAAAAGAAAAGCAGGGGGCTCTGCACCCACACCACACACAGTCTCTGCTGATGCAGATATAAAACAAACAGGAGCTAGCAGCTACCTAAGGGCTCCAGCAAAACCAGCAGCAGTGTGGATGAACGTGCGTTACAGGCCTGGGGAGACAATCGGGCAGACATTATTTTCGCTAATCCTTGAAAGAGATAGAGGATTTTTTTTTTTTATTTATAATCGAAGCAATGAAAAGCAAGCCATCCTGACATGCAGAGTGCTGCACTTGACATTCCCCAATATGGAAACAATTCACATGACCCAATTCCTACTCTTTCCTACACTATTTATAACCTTACCCATTTCACAAAGTGAGTAGAATCACATTAAATGGAAATTGCCACCAAACCAGCTGAAGTTGTGTACTGACAGGACCATGAGTGACTGGTAAAACAAGGTTTTCTTATTAAGGAGACCATTAGAGACTCTTGCGGCAGTGTCCGCCTAATTATTTTTCAGAGCTATCAAGAGCTGTGTGCTGGAACAAAAACAGCAATCAATTTTCTCCCTGTCCTRCTCTACACCGAGACTTGATTTTCTTTAGTCTTAATTAAATACAGCAAGGCTTTTAATTTCTGCTTAAGCTTTCTTGTTAAAGAAGCGGTATAACGACAAGACACCATGGTTAATCACTTCTGCAGGTTCCTCTAAGTATCACAATATTCAATTTAGCTCAATACTCCGAAGATTTGATATTTCTGGTTTTTTGTTTTCAACAGAACATCCCAACAGCTATGGAGCAGGAGAGAGACTATCACGCAGGAGAGAACATCTGAGGCACAGTCATCTCAGTCTACAGATGCAAAAAAATTTACCAAAAGTGATAAACACCACATTGCTGCCTCCCCCTCCACCGACGAGACGCATGCCGTCTGCCACGGCAAGCACAGAGCGGTTTGCTGGCTCAGGGTGGAGAGAAAAGCCTCTCCTGCCCTCCCCTGGCGCAAGAGATGCCAGCCCTGCTGCTCCTGCCAGGGCACCAGAGGTGTTCACATGGGGAAGCAGCAGGTTTACGGAAAAATCCTCCCTTGGGTCACTGGCTAACGCATCTGGTCGACAGCCCCACCACGGAGGGAAGAGATGGTGCGTGCACAGAGTTCACCCTGGTGACAGCAGTGCACTCTTCTACCTCACCTTCCTGTCTGGGGTGCTCTACTGCCAATATAGCCAATTTTAGCTAAAGCAAACACAGAGTATGCTCTGACCTGTCCAAGCTCTTCATTCAGGTCTGAGGTGTTCACCAGTGCACCTTCTTTTATTTCTTCATCATACATCTCCTTATCCCAAGAGATGAAGAAGGAGCCCAAGAACTTCTGCATCTCTACCGTAACATACATGGAGACTGGGATAATAAAATTGAACAGGACCATGAATGACAAGAAGTCTGTAAACATCCTCAAAACCTGTAATGGAAAAAGGAGAGGAAAATGCAGTCTATGCCCATCAGACATAACTGGGGGATCGATTTAGGTTACAGCAACACCTCCAAGGTTTTAGACAGCTTTTTTTCCCCCCCAGAGTTAAATAGAAAAAAAGTCAATGAAAATAAGAGGGAACACAGCTAAGGTGCACAGCCAAATTCTATTTTTCTTCCATGTAGGAAATCCTTATCTTCTGCAGCTCTACAAAGGTACTTTGCAGAAGCGTATTTCAGTGTACCATAATGGCTAAAGCTATGTCTTATTCAAGTATACTGCTATAACTACTATAGGCTGATTCTGGTCTCAAGTTGCTGGAAATGAGGTGCAAGTGGTCTGAGACCAGTGAAGCCACAACCAAGGTATAACCAGTTCAGTGACATCTAAGTCTCCCTCAATAACCAACCAAATCAACTGCTCGCCCYGCACGCACACGCTTGCTCTTCCAGGCTTGGCCGTCCGTGTCTCAGCAAGTTTAACAGCCTAGCTGACACGGCCTCAATTCAAGTTTATCTACTCAAAGCTGAAATGTAGCTCAAGTTCAGATAAGGATTCACGCTAAATCAGCTGCTACGTTTACATAACGTTTCTGCATGGTGCGAACGATGTTCTCTGCCTGCTGTCAGTAACTGGCATGCATTCACTTTTCTCCAGGGCAACTGGGACGCCAGCGCACAAGCGGCAGGCCTGGCTAGGAGCACTGCTCTGCCCTACTCCACGCGATCGTTCTCGTGCACAAGCAGGAATAAGGTAGGCAGCAACCGAGACAGAAAACAAATACAAATAGGAGAGACTGAAGTAAATGACAGCACTTCCAAAGAGCAAGCAGGAACTGCAGGGCCAGCAGCAGACATTATCAGATTAAATAAAACTGTCAGAATAAATAAAGTTGGAGGAGGTGCTGAAACACAAATCCATTTACCTTGAATGTCTCTTTCTCTTTCTTAGTCTTTTCATTGTACCAAGGCTCATCATTAAATGGATTACTCTGCCAGACATATTTCAGTGTTGTGCACACCGTAGCTTTGCTCAATAGGATGCATAAATACACTATCAAAAAAGCGTTGATAGATCTGAAAAACAGGTTTCTCTTTAAAATTCTTGCAGCTATTTTTTAACAAAAAATTATGCAAATAAGCAGGAACAAAACTTCCTTATTTTTAAGGGAATTACAGAACAACTGCTTTTGACAGTGCTGATAGTCAGGTTCAGTTCATATATTTTAACATTTTAGTTTAAAATAAAAGATACTAAATGTTGCAGCTTCTTGAAAGATAGGCTTAATCAAATACACAGATTTTCTATGCAATCAGAGAGCATCTGAAACAAAAGGCAGCAGATTAGGGGATTATTTCTGCACAAATCATCTGCGGAAAAAAAACCCCAGCTTTTACCAATTTTTTCCTACTAAAAATACTCACTTCTCTACAGCAGAACGTTTCTGAGATTTCCCTTGGTAGTTCAAAGCCATTTTCGTTTCCATTCCAGTATAGACTGCAACTCCTACAGAACATTAAAGCAGAGCTCGTAAGAGACTTGCAACCCAAGAGGGATCCAAGCTCTCCCTCAGCCACAAGGGGCATCAGTGTTTACATGCAATTTGATTCTCAGTTCAAGAACAAGGGCTTGCCTAAGGGCTGCGTAGCCACAGAAGCCTCAGCAGCTGCTAAGTAACATTAATTGTGTATATCCTGAGCATTGCTCAGCAGCCTAGGAATCACAGAGATAGAAAAAGGGTTAGCCTTCCATCTCGGCCTGCATCCTAAATTATAGACGTCTATGACCGAGATAATAGCACAGGTTTCCAGCAGAGGATTTGGAGACAATTCCCGACTCTTCATGCATCAGGCAAGAAGGTAAAAGCTTGCTCAGCTGTATTAACGCAGCCTACACAGCTCTGCAGACGTAGCCAGCATCTCCAGATCTCACCCTCCAAACTTTGCAGTCAACTTGCATACAAATGCGACTAGAGTCCTGGCAGACAGGCCGTCAATAAGCATTTTCCCCTCCCTAGATTTAGGGCTGAACATCTATGTTTGTCTTCTAGCATTGCTCAGAGCTATTTAAATAAAAATAATTTTAAAATATTGTTCACCATAGATCTTCTTGGTATTTTTGAGGGTAGCACCTTTCAACAACAGGTTTTCAGGACCCAAAGACCTAAACATAAAAGAAACAACATTACCACACTGAAAACACACTCAAACTTCTTTATAATTCCAACCCAGAGATAAATTAGAAGCCTAAATAAAGGTTCTTAAACCCAGTTCAATCAATCAGGCCCTAGATGGTGGATTTGTTCCCCACCAGATCATTTCAGGTCGACCGTATGAGGACCTGGGCTGCCCTCCCGTCCTGGCTCTTCACAGCGCTGGGCCCATTCCCGTTTCCCCTGACCCAACATCGCTACTCATGGTAAAAGCGTGTTTTGCTAACACAGACAAGCCACCGGTTCTCAGACCRCAAGAGGAACCAGTCAGACGCCCAGCACATCCGCAGAGAGGCGGCTGGCTTTCTGGGGAGCAGACGTGGCGCTCACCATACCACGCTTCGCTCCTGCTGGCTTTCACTTCAGCAGGGGAACAAAGTTAACGGGTGATCCGGCCCTCAAGGCTTTGGGATCAAGATGCCTGTTGGACCTGCTCACCCGTCAGGCCACGAAGGACAGCTCTTGCAAGGACAAGAGTGGATGAGGAGAAATACATGTTTTCTTACATCACATGAGTGCTCAGACCTGCAAACCCACATCCTGGGTCATTTCTTGGAGGCTCTAACAGTTACGAGCTGAGACTAAAGAGATTGCCTCCAGCTTTCACTCCAAGTTACCAAAAGCTTCTCCAAATCACCAGGAGTGGTACAGATGAATCACTGAGTGGTAGAGAGATAAATTACAGGCCTCCTTTAATAAGGAAAGTATTTGGAAAGAAAACAAACATTCCCTTGCGATGGCAACAAGTTCAGACCGTTGATACAGATGCCTAACATCTTTGAGCAGGGCCAGCAAAACAGCAACAAGACTAACCTGGCTACAGGTTCTTGATTACTTCTGTAGATAATAATTCTTCCAACAAATCTGCAATAAGAAACCTGTATTATAAACATGTGCTGACTTTCCATTATAAAGGGCAACCACAAGCATATTGAACCCCATCAGGGGATGGGAACAAACATTGAGGTTAGCACCCTGGAGAGCCTTCCACTTCGGAGCGGTCCCTGCAAGCTGGACAGAGACTACCACGTGCCACCCAGCCCGCGCTGCTCTTCCCATTTCCGCTCCTCAGGGGAGCGGTACTCACTGACTACACACGTGCACTGCTGTTTCACGTGCCAAGTAAAACACACTGCAGCAAACCCCCTTCAAGGGGTCTAACCACAAAGACCCCTCATTCCCAAAAGCAAGCTTGGGCCAACACATTTTTACTTCAAGCATATGCTTGCCTGAGAATAGGTGTGGGGACCACTGCTACCAGCTTAGCTGACAAARAATAACTCATTACACCGTGAGGGGCACTTCACTAGAGATGTTTTACTCTAAGTCTGAGCCCTGAAGAAGGCTGGCTTTGACTTTGCCATCCCTGGTCAGGAAGGAGGCCAGCAGCTTACCACCACCTTCGGAAAAGTCTCTCTCTGGGACGAAAGGAAAGCTCCGTGCACCTCGCGGGCCTGCGGCTGACTGGGCGCCTGCGCAGCGGGCTCGGGCAGCCGCAGGACGACACCACCGGCCAGCGAACGCCACGCGGGGAGAGGCCAAGAGCGGCGGCCGTCGCAGTACTCACTTGTAGAGGTCGGGCTGCGGCTGTTCGCACTCGATGGTGGCAGTAAGGGAGTCTATGGCTTCATCCGTACAGAGCACGGTGGTATCCCGCACGGCGTAGTGAGTCTAGGCAGAGACAGCACGGGAGCCAGCTAGCCCCGCCAGCTCCCAGAAACACAACCCACGCTCCAGCGCTCGGCGGCTTTTAGCAAGTGGCTTAAAACACGGCTGCGTGGAAACGGCTTGCGAGAGCGGGCCGAGCCCTCGCCCCTCTCCCACAAACCAGCTGAAGGCCGAAGTTAACGTGCTTAGAAGAACCACAGCAGGAAGGAGCCGTTAGACGCTGTTCAGTAAGGAATGCACTAAGAACGGAGCAGCTCGGGGTCCCCCGAGCGCCAAGCCCGCGAGGCTCGCGACTCCTGCGGCCGGGCCCACGCCACGGGGAGGCTGCGGCGCTCCCCGGGCAGCGGGGCCTCCGCGGCCCGCGCCGCTCCTGAAGGCCGTTAGGAGCCGGCTGCGGTGCCAGGGACCGGGCAGAGCACCGACAGACTCAAAGCTATTTTTAGCAGCTGCTGCTGCGAAGGTTCATCTCTCACAACTAATTAGAAAGCCCACGAAGGATCCACCCGCCGCCTTCAAGGCTCTATTTATAGGAGCTGCTCAGAGCTCTAAGTCACCCCAGGCTCTCAGACAGGCTGCATTAATCCATCTCTGTAAACAAATTCATTAAAAAGCTTCCTCAGGCCACTACGTTCGTGTTCCTCTTACTGTGCATCCCAGGAAGGTCCATGACATTACACGCACTGCATTCACGATGTTATGAATACCCGCCTTAATGCACTTCTGGTCTCCTGCCTGGGTTTTCATCTTAAAAGCACGCACACACGTGCAATTCTGCTATAAATCACAGCTTTTGTGAAGCACCTCAGATCTGTTCATACAGAGCCCAGTAGTGAATCAGGCCTTTTTGTTGAGGTTCGCGTCCACCAGTCCTGCGACCACGGACACTGAAAGCCCTGGATGATACCTCCAGGCAGCCTCCTAATCGATAGCAGCTCTTGGCTTATTTAGCACTCATCTTCTTTTACCTAACATACGACCAAGGAGTCCTGCTTCAAAAAACAGAATCCTGCCAAAATCAGCTGTATAATTCTGCCTTAGTTTTATGCAGTTAGGAATCTTCCTGCATAAGCACGATCTGACACATGCCAAATACCAGAAAAGTATCTAACAGGTAGGCAGCAAGTTTCAGTGCTCACAAGGTTTTGGGAGTACACGATCATCCCTCCCTCGCCCTAGTTTTGCGGAAAGCCTGGTTTTTGACGTTAGATCTATGTCCCCAAACAGCACTCGCTGTTCTATCCTTTCCCTACCCCACTCTCTTCAAACTTTCATTTTTCATTTTCATCTTATCAAGAAAGAGGAGACAGTTCCCAATCATCTACAAGAATTCAGAAGCCAAGAAATATTTTATATTATATATATATATGATATATATATCATATATATATAAATATATGAGAGAGAGACACACACACTGCTTAAAACAGAAATTTAGCATTCTGCTTGTATTCAAAAGTTGGTAAGAGCTAGGACTTCCAAAGTTATTTTAACTAATGCATGTAATGTACCTGCTGTTAATAAACAATCACCTATTTAAAMTGATTATCTATTTTGGGCCTCAAGCAGCATCAAAGCTACATTCCTCTTCGCTAGCATACGCGAACACAGCATAGCACCTACGTGTGATTTGTAGCATCAATTARCAGCCACCCATAGAGACTAGCTGTAGACCCCTTATAATGCATGAGATCAGGGATGGTATTCCCACCAGCTTCAGTGTGCTGGAATTAGTCAGGTAATTTTAAAGTAACTTSCATTTTTTCCTACTGTAGTTGTTAACATCTGTACAAATGTTTATCAAATACAAGTGCAAACAAGTTTGTCTTCTGATATAGAATATTTTTTGTCATCATTTCTTTCCCCATTTTGGGGAGGTGAGAAGAAACCAAACTAAGGAAGAGATTCGTCCTGAGCAGGAAAAATGCCAGAGGAATTTCACCTTCTTGACCCAAAAACTGGGGCGAGGAGGAGGAGCATGACTCCTGTAGAGTAAAACACAGATTTTTTTCCCCTCACTTTGGCCTTAAGAACTCCCAGATTTCATTGAAAAAAAAGTTCTCTCAAACAGCAGAAGCATTTACGAGTGCTAGAAATGGGAGCTGGATGCTCAAGCAGCTGCACTCCCTGTTTCACCTACGCCCCAGACCTCACGACACAGGACGGTAAGCGGCACTCTGCTTCCAGGGACGGGCAGCRCAGCAGGGAACCGCATCCACGAAGACCGATTCAGTTTGGGGCAATGCAAGAAATGCTGTTTATAAAATACACACAAAGAAAAAAAAGAAACAACCCACAGAGCACCTTGGTGCTGACTCAGTGGATGAGCAAATGTAAGGAACAGATGTTAAATATAGCCAAGTCACCATGAGGACTGGTGCCAYGGGAGCATCTCCAGTTAATCAAGCAGACACACGCACTGCACAAGCACTGACTTCAGTTGCAACTAAAAGCATCTGTACACCAAGAGCAGCGACTCCCGAACACAGCACATCCGTCCCCGTCACCTTGAAATTCGACTCGCCATCAAGACTGGCTGTGGTGACGTAACAGGTCCCRTCAACGCTACTTGAAGCCAAAAATACCAAGTCACAGGGGAAGGTCTCATCTGCTTTCACCTCTACTATGTCTCCAACCTGGAAGAAAAGAAATGTTTAAATGAACCATTTCGTAAAGCCCTTCAGGTTATTATTAGAYGGTTGCAGATTTAGCTTCTCTCAAAGTCTAAAAGAAATTATGTTTGCTAAAAGAGAAATCAGAGTTTATGATTATTAAAAAAACCCAAAATAGCACGCATCCACAATCCAGAGAGATTCAGTAATTCACCTTTCACAAACAAGAACTGCTGCGTGAAACCAGCTACAGTCTCTGCAGGAGCAGCAAAGCACGGGGAATTAAGAACCTGGCCATTTATCCATTTACAAGGATGCTACACCTCTAATCCCCTACGTACCAGGGGGTTGTCTGCCACCCTTTCCATAGGGCACAGGACTTCCGTGCTCAGAAGAGGTACCTAACTGCCTAACAGTAAGGCTCAGGCTCACACTGGAGCCCGCCAGGTCGGGCCAGGAGGGGCCACGCGACCCGTTTTATTTATTTCTCTGCAAGACCCAAATGAAGCAGGAGACTCCACGTTAGTCTGAAGTGTGGGGTGACAAATTAATGTCAACGCTGGTGTACTTTTTTGGTGTCCTTGGGAGAGTTGGAAATAGAAAAGGACTGCCTGTCCCAGATAGACGCAAGCGATGACAGATCTGTCGCCTGTCAGCCCCGGCCRGGCTCTTGCAAGGCAAAAAGCCTTTCAAAGGTGCTCGCGCAAAGGAAGCCTCAGCTACGAGGCGGGCGGGGGTCTCGGAGCGGCTCGGCGCCGGCGGCCCCCACCGCCCCCTCCGTGGGAGCGCCCACTGCCACCTCCGGGACTGCTCTGGCAGTCCTAACACCCAGCTGCACCCAGACTGGGGAAAAAAAACCAACAGAACAAGACACACATCCTGCCCTAATTTTCCCATTGGCTTCAGCTCTCAACTAARAAGTTACCTTGATTTTTTCACTCTCTTTCCGCACTTGCTTCGCATTTTCAACAACGAAGACATTGCTTTTGTTTACTTCGTTGTCAGCTCTGTGTCTCAGCCAGTCCTCGTATCCCTAGGCACACAAACACAGGCAACGCAAACTCCTAACAAAGCAAGGAAACTACTGAAATAAGGTGAGTGCTGGTGGGGAGAAAGAGAGGAAAGAAAAATGAATAAATTCAACKTTCCTCAGAACTCCTTCGAAAGAAATTTAAGTGGCACATGTGCATAGTACAGGAGGGAAAAGGTCTTTTATCGCAGCAAGATGACAGACGACTATGTATTTTTAGGACTAGCTGGACGTCTGAACGGAGCCTGTCCTTTTCATTTACCAACGTGGGAGCGCAGCACGGGCTATGTTTGGAGCGTGTCTCTGTATTCTGCAAAGGCTCAGAGAACACATCTAAAAGGAGAAAAGTTTCAGCAGAGCCAGAACTGGAGAGCTAGCTATAGTGATAACCTTAATAACCRTCGTTTTGCTTTCAACAAAATGTATAGATAGCATTTACATTGTMAAAAAAGAAAAAAGGATCTGTCCTSATATTCAACATGCAGTCCCTCCAGAAAAGCACCAACGTGTGTCTGATGTTCTGAGAAGCAGTTATCAAGCTCACCAGCTGATTTTGGTAATCAAGTATGTTGCGATACACACTGAATTTGTTATTTTTCCCCCATTTTACAGCCCCAAGAACACAAGAAGCCTTCCCGCAGGAAGCAGCCTTCCTCCCCCAAAGGGATCCCGTTACCTGCTTGATGGCTGTGACAGTGATCACAAAGAAAAGGGGAAGCCCGCTGGTCACCGGACTGGTCGGGGTGTCCACTATGACCTGCACAGAGGAAAAAAAAAATAAATAAAACCAAAAACTAACCAGCTGGAGYGGTGACACTCGCAGGCAGCAGCGGAAATAAAAGCTCTGGCAACGGGTGGCGAAGGAGCGTGGCASGCCTGGGGACGCGCAGCGGGCTCGGGAAGGAAGGGCGCCCGCGGGCGAGGGGCTCGCGCGCCGTCCCCGCCTCCACGGGGGCCATCCCGCCGGACGGCCACGGCGGCGCCGAGCCCACGGGGGCCCCGAGCCCACGGGGAACCGGCCCGACGGCGAGCCGCGCCGAAGCTCGCTCAGCTCCGCGGCGAGCTGGGAGCGCGCCGGTGCCAAACGGGGCGCGAGGAGGAGGTCGCCAGGGCTATGGGGGCACGCGCTTCAGGAGGCGCCAGCTCGTACGACGGATCTGAACAGCTTCCGACGTACTTTGCCCGGACCTCAGGTGGGGGGAAAAAAGCCTGCAGGAGGCAGCTTAAAGCCTAAGCTTGGCCAGCGCTAGCGGGAAGAGCGAGCCCAGAGGAGCGGGCTCCTCGGGACGGCAACGGGGACGGAGCGGGCACCTCTGCGGCCCCACAGCACRGCCGTGGTGGGGCGGCACCGGCACCTCCCGCGCTGCCGGCACAGCCGAGACGGGCGCCGCACGGCCGCRACCAGCGCTCAGAGGTTAAAAGCGACATACCACAGCCCCAGATACCACGAGCGGCACTGCAGAGCGGGACAGGAATATTCAAGCAAGGCACAGAAATTAGAGTTTTGCCTTCGGGGCTCAAAATTCAGAGGTGGGAGTGCAATTTAAGCGCTCYGCAGAGACTGCTGAAGACAACCCTGAAGGCCCTGGCAGATCCTCCACGTCAGGCGCGGTGCCGCAGTCGTGCCACGAGCCCGCGCTGCGGCACGCACCAGTCCCAACCGGGCCAACAGGCAGCAGAGCACCGCRGTCTTTAATTAAACCTTCGGGGCGCGGGAAGTGGCTCATCTGACGGCATCCCAGCTCGGCCCAAAGAGGAAGAGCAGGTCTGCAATCTGGAGGGAGCAGCGCTGACGGGACGCGCCGCGGTCACGCTCGCGACGCGAGCGAGCTTCTGCCTCCTGAGCTGGCCGGGACGGAGACCCCCCCCCCCCCCCGCAGGGTCCATGGCGGGACGGGGACACGTTTCACAGCTTCCTCACCACCTAGAGCAACGTTTCCAGCAGCACCTCAAAACACTGTGCAAATTCCCAAGCAAACTCGGGCAGACCCGGAGCCTACAGGGAAAACTGCAGGTGCAGCAAAATTGGCTGTTTTTCCTCCTGCCGCCCCGCGGGGCAGCGGGAGCAGAGGCAGATGTGGAGGGCGGCAGAGGCAAGGGCCRGGGAAGCGCACCAGAAATGCTCTCTGCTCCCACAAAGCAACTTTGTCCTGCTCCATTTATTTGCATTTCACTGGCACGCTCACAGAACAGAATCTGTATTTATTGTTTTAGGCTGCCTGTGAAAAGCACAAAGCTGTTCTCATCCGCTGGGAGGAAGCTACGTGGAAATTTTTAACTCTTTGAAATAGCCGTGCTTTGCAATTTTACCCTGCACCTTTGGATTCAGATAGAGAAGAGATTCAAAAGATACTAAGACGGGAAGAAAAACATCCCAARAGTAGTCAGGTAAGCGGTAAGAGTTTAGTGCAAAGGTAAACCCARAAATAAAACGAGTATTCCCTGGTTCACTCGAATTTGAAGTGTTTACTGTGTTGCACAGGCACATCACACAAAGCACGTTATGCCCAGATGGCCACATATTAAAGCCAAAAGGGAGGCACAGGCCAATCAACCAAAATTCACCTTGCAAAATGGGACAAATCTTCCAAATACAATGGGAATTTTTGCTTTTAACTAAGAAGGCCAAGCAAGAGGGCAGAGATATTTACGCTCTGCTTCCTGGCATTCCCCCAGCTACCCAACACGACTGTTTTCTGCACTGGACAAGATCCAGCTGTGGATATGTTTATTCAAGCAAACAGTATGATTTCTGTCCATACAAATGCTATGTTAYAGCTGTATGAATACAAACAGTAGGTAACATACACAGAATAACTCATTTATGCACTTGGAGATTGCTGCTGTGTTCCTTACACATCCCACGGCTCAGTACTGGTCTTCTCCCCTTCTCCATTCATGGAAGGCAGAGGGACACATGAAAAACAGCCCCAAACAAAGACTCCTTTGAAGTTATTTTCAAAATGTTTTAGGACTTCAACTGCTTAACTTGGATCCACTTAAAAGTGGCAAAATCCTTCCATTATTAACAGGTTCCTCCTGACTCTTTGTTCACCAAACTGAAGACCGTAACCCAGGAACAATCTTTATCAACCAAAAGGAACACTTTCCACTTCTGATACCKCTTACATTAGGTTACTGTTGTCAGGTTGGTCTCTAAAAACACACATTGATTACTTATCTGAAGTCACCTTTTCCTCCAGAAGTTTATTCACAGTTACCTTTCAGTGTTGCAACAAACAGGCAAATCAAATAGTTAATCATATCCCTGTTAGTGTACTACATGGTATTTTATGTTTAACGCACGTACTTTCTCTTCCTCCCTGTAAAAKGACAGCTGAGCAACACCTAGTTTGATTACAGACCCCAGGGCAGGCAGAACAGCTTCACCAGACAGGTGCTGGCAGGGCTCTTGGTGGAACATGCTGCTTCCTTAAGAAGCTCCGTGCTTCAGAGACCTGCTACCATGTGCTATTTCACTTGTAATGAAACACTTAAGGTAATTCTATCAAAGTAATTAAAAGTTGAACACCACCATTTAGCTATAGACAYCATTTATCAAGGGAAACCCTCGCTACTTTAAGTTAACAGAATTACCTTGAATGCTTAAAGATAAGCAAAGTCTCCAGCAGTTACAGAACTAACAGTGCCCGGGAGCTGCCCATTACTCTACAGGGCAGCAGCTATTAGTGCTCTCAGGTTGGTTGGYTGTTTTGGGGTTTTATTTCTAATGGAGCATGTGGGTTGTCTCCTTATTTTAGAGGTGATCCCAGCCCACAAGAAGGACAGGGCTCTCTTGCTCACCTGCAGATGCCTATGTCTAAAAATGGGTAGCAGCTGAAACTGCAACAAATTGTTCGAGCAGGATCAAGGCTATCCCTTGTTCTTCATGTCCAGGAGGTCAGCAGAGCTAACGTAGTAGCGTGTCACTGARCAGCCAGCTACACGAAAAGGACATCCCGACTCCAGGGCATTGGCTGGTACAGGGCAAGTTAGACACATTCTGACAAAGCGGAACAGCGCCGGCAAAATCAAGCTGTGGACAGGAGCCAGCTGCTGCCGGGGCACATCGGCCTTCCATTAATACTGTCATTAGGAACCATCCACCGCTGTTATGTTGGGATCACCTATTTCTGCAGCAGCCCCTGGAACAGTTGTAAACACTAATCCTTTCCTGCAAGGATAAAACCTGCAGGCACCCATCCTTCAAACATGCAGGCCAGAACAAAGCARCGCCCCAAGATTTGGGTCAACAAAACCCCAGAGAATCCCCTTGGTGATTCTCCCAAACTTCCTTTCCATCCCTTCCCCCACTTATTTGGGCAGCCTGCTTTTCTTTCAGTTGACAGAATAGAAAAAATAGTATTCAGGATTGCTCAGGATGTGTCCCCTATCCCACAACACAAGGCAGAGCAGAAGAGTTTCTGTATATAAAATTTACTATTTCATCATGTAAAATAACTTCCTGAAACTCCATATTCCCAAAGCTYGTGTTATGAGCTCATACGAGTTTCMCTGCAGAMAAGYGGTTTTTCCTACTTGCCTTGACGCTTACTACAACTAAGACCTAACAGACATCATACAGCTTGGGAAAAATGTATATTGTTTTAGGGACAGAAGTGACAAAGCAGCTAAAGTTGGATCTTAATTCTGCAGTACTCCATGTATTTCCACCGTTTAGCTAGTCTTAATAGGGTTTAAGTGTTGAGGAGGCTTTTAAACTGTTAGTCATTCAAATGTGGTCTCTAGCCCAAACATTTTAATTATTACACCTTGAATTGAATGCCAGAATTACAACACAGCTTCCAATAAAAAACAATAACAAAAAAATTAACACAAGCACCAGGAGAGTCAGTTTTACATATAAATTCTTTTTCAAGCTGGTCTTAAAAATCGTATTTAAAGAAAAACCCTTGGCACCAATCTCAGCGTAAAAACTTCTTACCTGCACAAGGAAGATAATAAGGAAATAGAAGTTGGCAATTCTTCTGAACTGTTCAAAGAGATTCTTCGGGAGGAAGTTCCAGATCGTATACTGCAGAGGAGAGAAACGGGACACCTTTGTGCTGCAGCYTCCCAGATGTCAACACAGACAGGTCAAGACAGAGCTCACCACAGACTGGGTCTACAGATCTGCGCAAAACCCCAAAKGMGTTCTCATCTTAGACTAAGGCAAGCTGCTGTACCAGGTAAATAAATTCCTGTTTTARYATCACCGAATTYRCAGGCAGAGGTGGAGCCCRCAGCGATCAGGTCCTTACCCGCCCYGGCAGGGATTCCTGGGGCAATTCCCTGGTGTTTTTGATTAACAGAGGGCTGTTAATATTAGCAGACTTCTGCAGCTCACCGGCTCTGCGCGCCACGCGCTCCGTGGTTCTGCGGACCGGCTCCTGCCGACGTACCGCAGCGGCGGAGGCCAGCTGGTCGCAGCCTGCGAACCGGCACGGCAGCAGGCCGCTTACTAAAACAGCGTTTCGGTGTTTTAAACACCATCTACTGCTGCAACACGCGCGTGCCAGAGGGCCACGTGGTGACAGACCRTTTCATGAACAGGCTTTATAAGATACCATAGTCTAGTTAGAAGTAACTTGACTAATTCCTCGACGATGCAGACCTTACGCGGTGAGGTGCATCACAGCTACCTGTCTGAGCAGCTCGTGGGCCCTGCAGGCAGAGGTCCAGGTGACYGTTCTTGAAACTTCAGCGTGATGCACCTACATGCTATCATGCAACCTCACTCCTGTTTAAACTTCCAACAACACACTTCCAATTTTGGTGCTCTCCACCAGTTCACAAAGCAGCTGAAAGCGGGCCAAAGATTTCACCAAAATTCCTATTTTGTCCAAACAACTCAAGCCACACAGTTGGAGATGAAGGATAACAGAGATAACAGGATTTGTTTCAGCAGTCAGCTTCTAGATACGCACTTGGAGAAACGTGACTTACTGAAGACATAACATACACTAGACCCACTCTTTTCCAAATTGTTCTTAAATTCCCTTTAATATTTGATCTTCTGGTGTGCCTTGAATAAATAAAGAATAACAGGTTGCAAAGGCTCAAGATCAATGTCCACTTAAATCTTTAAAAAAAAAAAAAAAGACTAGGCAGGTAGAAAGAGTCCATGCTTAGCAAACATAAATGGACAGAAAAGAACAGGGACACGACATTCAGAAATAATCAAAGGTGACTGATGAAATTAGTGCTAAAAGAAACCATTTACCAGAACCAAAGCACAGGAAGCTGTTCTCTATGAATCTTGCATGTCAGGGAAAAAGTCAGTGGGAATGCTGCATGGTTTTAAGATGTTTAGACTTAAAACTTTTCCTGATATAWATGCATTCAGCATAGCAACATGAAAAACAGTGAAATGCAACTTAAAGTTTCTTTACAGCACAAACATAGCAAAACTGAAGCCTGATGCCATATGCTGAGCATCATGAACCACGAGCAAYGCAACATGTATCCAGCTGTATTGACACTATTTGACGCCACTTGTTTGACATTTTACTGAAGTTTTTTTTCAAGTCTTTTGAAATAGCTTCACAAACATCAAGGAAGAAGCTAAACGTAAGGCAGGTGTCATCATGCAGTTTTCCCTCAATAAACAAAAGCTACGTTAATACAATATGAATGTTTTCCTTCTCGRAAACAGAACACTTATTTTTGTCCTATCTGAAGGGAGAGGGGAAAGAAAGCACAGAACAAAAATAGTAGAATCATTTATCTGTCAATTTATAAAATAATTCCCATTTCCTTTTCTGAATCTAAGTTGCTGTTATATCTTATGCTCTATTACACTTAACCTTCCCTTTCTTCACAGGGCAATACCAGAAATCAYGAAGAACAACATCGCTGTGTGTTTTGCTGTCCCCTAGCACAGAGGAACTTGYACACATCCTCGCTGGGACGAGCGGGAAGGGAAAAAAGCGAGCAGGAAAAGTGGAGCATCAGTCAGAGACGCGCTTGGGCTGCATCMTACAGGTTGTAATTTAAGCCCTCAAGAGGCACGGAGAGTTTTAACACGGCCACTAGCAACACCCGCCTCGGGCTGACATGACCCGCTTTGCTTGCACGCCTTTTGCTGCGCGCTGGGCTGGTCCATCCTGCCCCTGGCTCCGCCGGGGCCGGCGCCCGGGCAGGGGCTGGTTACTGCTCCGGCTGCGCGCTGGCTCGACGGCTGCCGCTTGCAAASGGAGCTTGTAATTACTCAAGTGTGGGCTTAAAGATTTAATTAAAAAAAAAATACACGATTTTTGGCAAGACGAGGCTGAAGTACCTGCCTAGAGAATACGTGCAGACTATGGTTAAGCAGCACCGTAACGCCACCCCCTYCATTAACCGAGCAAACTCACCTTGGATGAGACGATCCTGTTATCGCAAAATTTTTGTGCGACGTAGGCATCTGCTTCCGAAGCCAGACGGTGCCCAACCACCACGGTGCGGGTACCAACTCGCTTCTCCTCCCCGGCACACTGTCAGAGACAAGCAGGGAAGGCAATTAAGCTTCTAGCCCCCCCCAAAAGTCTTCCTATCGGTATTAGTCGTTGCAGACTCCAGTGAGTCATTTTGCTCACGGGAAATAAGGCAGGCCGAGTCCTCGCGGGTTCGCTCCTCCGCCCCTGCAAAGGCGCACGGAGCGGATGGGACACACGCAAGGTCATTTAGCAAAACCCTGGCRGGGCTGAGACCGCAACCGGGGTCCCACATGGCTGCCACCGCAACCCCGGCCCCACGGTGCCCGGCTCCCTGCTCCGCGTGGCAACGCAGAGGTCCTGACGAGGGGCCACCGCTTTCCTGGTCCACCAGGAACTTCTTTGCGCKCCTGGGAAGCACAGTGGTTTTTAGCAACATCTGCTGTTGCCTGAGGCCTGCCAGCACAGTGGAAGAGCTCCCGTCTGCCGGGGTCCCAAGAACATCTGCCAGCAAGAAGCCTCTCCACCTTGTGCTTCAAGAGGAAAGGCACCTTGGGGGTGCTTCTGCCTGGGGTCCCTCCACACAAACCATCTCAAACTGCTGACACAGCAGCACACTTACACAGAACCTGAAACTTCACAGCACATGACTAAAGTCTTCTTAATTTCAGTTCTGGCTTTCCGCAAGTTTCCCTTTAAATCTTCAATTCACCGCACAAGGGTGCGGACATGTCRGTACCTACAACAAGCTCCTGCCAGGACACCACGCTTGCAGGCTCTGCCCAAGAGCTCTGCAGTTTTTCCTTTTTAAAGGGTAGCATACCTTCGTCAAGCATTTGCAGTCCTTAGGGATACACTTTTAAGCATCTCTTCCTAYTTCCTATTCCTGATTAGGAGACACCCACTTACGGGCAAACCGTTTCTTGTGCCAATATTTACTGGCAGAAACAATTACAGCCTCAAGTTTCTGTAGCGGCTTYGTAATATATACCGGGATGCCAGAGAAACAGCACCTTCCTTGAAGGTTTGACGGGAAAACATGCTTGAAGTCCACCTGAAACACCTCACAGCCTCACTTGCGCACACGTGATTTTAAAAGGCGTGTTTAAGTCTCAATTAAAAAYGAGAAATAGAGAGGGTCACAAAATCACGGCATGGAAAGCTTATTTCAAATAAAAGGCTCGCACCTCAGCATTCACACCAGTGCCAGGCGCGTCACC
>NW_028187177.1:70547-79560 GCF_003343005.1 Rhea americana | reverse complement strand
CTGCAGAGCAGCTCACAAACTAGTTTTCCATCCACTGCAAATCCCCTCGCACATACAGCAAGCGTTACCGGCCCAGACTCCTGCAGTGCTCGCTTACTGTTACCCTGCAAAAACCAGCAAAGGGCAAGAGCACCACAGAAACCCCAGAGTCCTTTTCTGCTGAAATCAAGATGACTTAACAGAATGTGATTAAAATAGGGCCTATGGTTAGGCAGACCATAAACAAATTATTTTGTCTTTCTGACATTCAGTTTCTCAACATCAGAAGCAGACTGACACCAAAAAGCATTGCACAGGGTTGGACTTAACAGGCATTTTCAATTTGCTTCATAATTTTGTTAACAGAAGTGGAAAAAAAAAAAAACCCTTCTCAGATCAGGCCAGGAGTTTTTAGAATTAGGTTTGGGGTTTTTCAAAAATGCACTGGAAAGATGTTTTTCACTGTTCACAGTTCAAGGGCATTAACAGGCAGCTGGGCTGCTAAAACACCAACAGATACTGTTCATGCTTTTCTTATTCTTACTAATCCTCAAACCTAGAGCTTGTTCTCTTGGAAACCCCACCAGAGCAGGTGCCAAAAATGCAAAGTCCTTATCATGTGTCAGCTGCCCGTTAAACCTCAGCCCACAGCAGGCAGACACTGCTCGCATGCCCTGCTTCAAGCTCAGCAGCGTCACAGGCAGCTCATCAAGCCACAAGCAAACCCAGAGATGGAAACGGCGCTCTGGAAACAACCATGCTGAGGCAGCGAGGCCCAGGAGTAACCGCTGCTTAGGGAAAGCCTTGCCAGGATGCCAAAAACCACCCCAAGCCAGCCCCATCTGCATGCCTTGGGCAGCGGTTATTTAACGCCTCCTCTCATACCAACATCTGGGCTGGCCCAAGRAGAAGGGCAGCTCTTCCTCCCCCTTCCAGCTCTCCACCCTTCACTGCAGCATCTTAAAGTGTTTTTACAGATGCACCATGGAAAAAGCACATCCCGCAGCTCTTCTGCTCTTTGCTCCACTGCCTTCCTTAAACCTCCCCCTACAACAGCTCAGAGCAAGCCCGGGACAGGCTCTGGGAGCAGCACCAGCGAGCTGGCTGCACTAGCGAGGCAGCAGCGAGGACCACGGCCCCGCGGCACGGGAGCGGCCGGCAGGGCCACCGCAGCGGCTAAGCCCGGCGGGGGTTGCTGGACAGCAGGCACAAACCGCACCAACGTGCAAAGTCCCCCGTGGCGCCCCGAGTGAGACTTGCAAGCGTCCTTTCTCACCCGGGAGCGGGAACGGGAGCTTCCTCTCCYGGCGGTGGGGAAACAGAGGCAGCAACTTGCCAAGCAAAGCAGCAGTAAAGCACTTCTGGAAGAACAAACAGCAATACCCACCTGGTGCGACTGCATGCTTCGTATCTCAGGTTTTCCATGGCTAATTCTAGACAAAGCCCCAAAACAGAAGAATAAACCCTAGTTACAGTGTGCTGGACAACCAGACCGGCTTCTCTGTTCTTCCACCAGTTACAGCCTACTGTTTGGCTTTCACCCCTCATTTCCCCTTTACTCACCCCCCCCCATCTGAAGCAGCTCACGCACAGATCACAGCAAAACCCTCCACAGCATGTCAGGCCCCCCCGCAGCAGGAAGGCATCAGGTTTCTGCTCCCCACTCTGGGTGCTGGCGGACAGCAGAGCCGCAGTGCCACGCAGGCAAACCGAAGGCCTGACATCACATYGCTTGGATTCTTTTTCCAATTGCCAAAAATTGAATGTTCATGATAGAGACGCCTACATCTATGACAAAAGCTCCCTCGTTCGCTCTGCAGTCAAAAGCTATTATTTTGACAACTGCACTTCACGCGCCGTCACTCCACGAACGACTCTGCAGGTTGCTAATAGATGGCGAAGTCTTGATAACAGCTCTCCRCCGAGACGCGAGAGCGACTTTGGGACGAAGGGCTGTTCCTTCGGGAAAAGCATGAAACAAGCAGAACAGCATGGAGCGGATCTAGACTGTTTCCCTACCTCCTTTCACCAAAATTTAAGTTGTGATAGCAAAAAAAGATGTTACTTGGACATAATTGAAGCGACGGGCTCCCTGCCCGGCGGGGTTTTAAGCAGCCCGTACCGCAGAGCGCAGCAGCTACAAGACTCGGCTCTTCCTTCCCGGGCTACTGCTGCAGCTTCCTCTGCCTGCCCGTGATTTCCCCCCAAAAATCCCCGCTTCCTGCGAGCTTTGAGCACTAGTTACAGCTTTAACGGCAACGCGCTGGTGTCTGAGCGATGCCGGACCCTCCCTCGGGGCGCCGGTCCGTTCGGGGCAGGGGATGCTCAAACACCCGTGCTGGGAGAAGGTGGGAAGCACGCAGCTACCGGAGAGCATCACCACCTCCCGCGGGCCACCTCGGGGAGGCCGGCGAAGCCGGTCCCCTGGCCAGGAGAGCTCTCCACTGTGCTYCTCCGGGGAGGGGGGTGCTGCAGATACGGGCAACGCGATCTTACAGGAACCAGGAAGGCTAAAAATACACGCAAGTGACAGGAGCGAGCTCAGCGCAGGAGAGCACGAAGAGCATTACTGCTGCAGCGTCCCTCCTTCCACCGCGAAGGGATTCRGAAAAGGAGCACGCTTTTAAGTATTCACCCGCCTTCGCCATACTTCGGGGCAGCTATTTTAACAGAGTTGTGACCTCCGTACAACCCTCCCCCCCCCTTTTTTTTGGCCATTAGTAGATTAGCAACAGTTTTGAAATGAAGGTGTTAGAATAACAGCCATTCTTCTAYGTTGCCCAAATTAAGAAAGCCCATATATCCACATCAGTAAGTTCATGAAATACCAGCTGGGGCTCAGCATTTTCCTGGCTAGTAAATCTTTCTTCAATACTTAAGAACAGCTGCTGTTCGAAGGTGCTGGACCAGAACATGGCTGGAATTAAAAACGTCAGTGTACGTAACTAATCACCAACAGCRCTTATGACTTCAAGCAACTGGAGCCTTACGCTGAGATGGAGGATTTAAGTTTTCAGTCCCCAGCACCACCAAAATTTTTAGCCTGAATTTGGGCAAGCCTCACTTTGCACCTCGCTCTCCCTCTCCATCYGTGTAACTCCTACCGTTGGTCTATCTTTGCACTGGCCGACCTACTTAAATCTTGACTACTCGAGTGGCAGACTGGCTCAGACACGAGCTGTGAACGTGCTCTGCCCAGGTACGACAGCTCCCACGTGCCTCCCAGAGATCCCCGCCTTGTTCACTTCATCTCCCGAACTTCTGGAGACCATCGCAGYACGATGCACAGGACCCGCTTGGCAAAGGATAGAAGTTACCTAGCTTGTTTAAAAGTTAGCAAACCCTGGTAAAAATTAATGGAGTAGGCAGATTTCAACACCAAAGAAACTCCCGCTCTACCGAGGGGACCGGCTGCCCCACATCCTGCGCAGCGAGGCTTGGTTTCACGAGGATCCCCCATGAGCCACTACGATAAGAAATGGGCTATTCTTCAAAACCTGCAGGGAAAAAAGAAAAAAAAAAAACACACACACACACACACACAACATTGCTAACTACACCCCCCATAGAGCAAACAAGTGTCTATGCTGCCTACTGTCCCTGTTTTCAGAAAAAGTCATGGCAGAAAGAGAAAAGAAGATTCTGATTTACTATAGCTTCAGAAGGCATTTAAACCAAAACCAACTAACTGAAAGAAACTCCTTTCATGTTTTCTTTAGATACCATCTTCAAGTCACAAAGYAAATACAAGTCAGTTGTAGAAAAGGATCTAATAAAAGCCATAGGCGTTTAAAAATATGTCATCTGCTAAAATTGCAGATAGTTATACTACACAAGTACAAAGCTCAACCATTTGAAGGAAATCATGGCTTATATTAAGTATGTGTAGAAGAAAGATTAAACCACGCTGCTTGGCTTAGATCTCACAAACAGTTTGAAATCTGATCGCTCCTGCATTGTTCCATTATCACAGAAGTAGTAAAAAAGGCCACCTGCTTTACAAAAAAGCCTGCAAATACAAAGACACATCCCAAAGCAGCCTAGAAGTTGAGTATACTGCTTAACTTTCCTGCAAAAGAACCACAGACAAGACTTAAAATTGTAAAAAGCCTCTGCAAATTAAAAATAACYCCCTAAGCTGTCAGGATAGTCTTGAAACGCCAATCAGCATACCTACTCCATTGCCTGCTCCCTCTTACCACCCAATACATTTTTAATTACAGTTTTTCTTGCCAATTTTTATATYACTTTTTGTACTCAGTCATTTCTGTGCAAGTACATGCAATGCTTCGACAAAACACTTAATAATTTAGCAACTAAGCAGACTATGCTTACCCACGTGGAGCACATTTTAGGCAGATCTCCTGATTATAGAGAGAACTTCATAGATCCMAATTAATCACACTACTTTCCCTTACATCCAGAGGGAAGCGTTGATGATATACAGGGTTCAAGACAGGGGGAAGCAAAACCAAGGTAGAACAAAAAAAAGCCCGTATGTTTAAAATTGTAAGAGCCAATAGACCCAAGGAAAAAAAAATCTACAGAGAAATGTATCTTCTATAGGCATCACAGACATAGCAAGATAGAATCGTATGTTCATGAATAAGCTGAAAGCATGGAAAGACAGAAGGAAACAAAAAGAGAGCCAAGAGAAAAAAAAAAAAAAGGAAAAAAGAACACAGCTGAAGCTGAGCAAAGCTCAGAGCATGGCTTGCAGTGGAGAGCACTCAACCAAAACGCCCTTGAGGAGGAGGAGCCTTTCAGTTAGGGGAGCAGGGACACGTCCAAATTTGCTCATTTTCCACTGGAGGGGATTTTTTGCTGGTCATTTTTAACGGTRAGGGTGAAGTTCAGTGCCTTAGGAAAACAAAGGTTAAAGTTTAAACAGATATCCTTTCCCTTGTGCTCAGGCTGAAGCTCCTGCTGGTATTTCCATCAGAAATGAAACCCAATAATAATACTAAGTGCTAATAGCGCCGTGCAAAACCAGCTTTTGGAGCTGAAACAAGTGTAGGAAAGACGGACGAAATAATAGCAGGTTAAGCATCCAAACCACCACAATAAGCAGAACAATAAGTAGCAAAAAAACCCCAAGGCATAGAAAAAGGACTAACATTTCTTTACCAAGAGTGAGAATAACACGGTTAGCATCTACTGTACCTCAGGAGCGCTGCACTAAGAAAACCGAGCTCCCCGCTGGGCCGATCCCAGATGGCCGCTGCCAGCGCTGCAGGGCTCCGTCGTCCCCTTCACGCTGGGGACGGCGGACAGGCCCACGGGGACAAGACAGAGCTCCATCCACCCAAGCCCTTATCTCTGCAGCTCCCTGAGCGGACGGGCACTGCAGTCCTCTCTATGGCCAAGGGCATCRCCCAGCAGGGCCCTCGGTGACTCCAGGCTCCTCTTCAAAGGACGCCCGCCTGCCTCCCTCGCCCGTGCCGTCCTCTGCTCCGAGCTCTTGACGTAACCCGCTGYGGTTAACGCAGGCCAAGCGCATCAGACGGAGGCGAGCGGCCCTGGCACGGACCGGTCTCCGGTCCTGTCGGCGCTCTACTCCCAAGGGCGTGCTGGCTTGTAGCATGCACTTGCAGGAAGGTTGTCCTTATCTTCAGAAAGGACCATGGGCCACAGAACACCAAACTCTGAATAGGCTGCGTTTCCTGGAAAAGCTGACTCACCAAATAAAACCACGGATAAAAGGGYAGAGTAACGGGTGGGGGGAACACAGGACAGGAGTACTGTAAGTTTTAAGAAGGGTGGAGGGTGTAACAAGAATCCTGATTATCATRCTACACAAGGAATCAGCCCTCCCCTGGGCTCACGGCACAAAGCTCAACCATTGGGAAATAACATGCACAGAGATGACAAAACCCTCCACAGACACACTGCAGACTTCACCGCAGTCTGAGGACAGGCTCACTTCCCCTTCCTAGGGGCCAGGAGGCTTCGGCTCCACTGCCTGATGGCCCCAGTGATAAGTGCAGTAGAGGAAGYGAACCGTGCCAAAAAGCCTGGAAACGGAGCACTCAAGGCTTTGATCAGTCTGTTGCAAGCAGAGTTAGGTACAGTCAGTGACCCTTATTTCTCCTAATGAGAATCCCTGGCCAAGTATCATGTTACATTAATGCAAACCAGAAAATCTGCCCCCTCTCCCCTCAAATGAGGGCACTTAATCTCCTCCTGGGCTGCAGAAACCCGCTCATCAGCGCACACTGGAAAAAGCAAGAAAGAAAAGGAGGYTGGAAAAGACTTCTGCCTCTCCGGCCCTTTGAAAGCAAAGATGGGGGATGGAGGCAGTGGAGCAGGGGACATTGTGTGAGCTCAAGAGGTCTCATTCCCCAGAGTGGGCACATTTATTTGCTGTAGCAGAGCAAAGAGGTGGTTTGGATAAGTCTGACCGCAGCCCTCAAGATCCTGATAGAAAAGAAACCCCTCTTTGGGGGAAGAGCCAGAACTTTCCCTGTTTACCAGCAGTGGGGACAAGGAAGATGCTTGAACAAGGTGAAGCACATGGGGCCAAAACTCCCACCAGGTCCATCTTTGTTTTCACTTCTTTGGCCCCAGAGCAGCGTTGGGGATATTGCCCTGGGGGATTCTCACAGCCGGCACAGAGGGAAAGGACTTTCTGAACACACTACGTCCTTTGCTACTGCAAATAGGTGGTCACAGATCAGGACTTTGAGGACTATAGCAAAAGGAAGGGGAAACTGGAGGTTTTCTTCAAAGCTTGCACTGTCCAGAGGATGTAGGGTGGAGAGGAGGAAGAATCTGCCAAGATTCTRAGGACATAAAGCTGGTAGTAGCAATGCCCAAGTCGCTGGTTATTTTAAATCACTCATTTTCCCTAAAAACTGTTCTATTATTAACAAAAAAAAAAAACACGTATTAGGCGGTTTCAGAACCTCTTCCTGTCCATTTCTTGCATCTTAGCAATTTTCACCACTGACAGGAATTGCTCTGTGTCCCTCTCAATGCAGGGCAGTGGCAGGAGCAGCTCAGCACGGCACTTGCTGTTCACCAGAGTCAACTTACTGCCCTTGCTGCACGCCCGACGCTCAGAACGCCGTTAGGAGCAATGAGCTCTCGGAGCACTGCCAGATCAGAGACACTGGAGAGCTTCTCCATCCATACACCAGCCATTCAGGGGAAAAACTCACCCCACCCCAAGCTTTTCAGATCTTGAAGATACAGGGGCAAAGACCTCTTCCTGGGAAAGGGCAGCAGACTGAAGACTAGGAACCAATCAAGAACCAGGTGCTCTGCAGAGCCCAGGCATCAGAAACAGCATCAGCGATCTCTGCCTCTTTGCCAAGAAATCTGCAAGGTCAAACATCACCAGCTTTTAATTAAGCTTCCTCTTTTCCTAAACCTGGTATTTAAACTCCTAGGAAAAGTAGGGAGGTGAGAGCAGGACGTGGTTTCGTGTTCTGCATTTGGCATCCCAAGGGAAACAAAGCAACACCTCCTCAGCGATAAAGAGCCTACGGAGGGATTTTTGGTGGTTTTTTTTTCTCCTTCTCCCTTGAAGAAGGCCTTTCCACAAGTCACATAACCCTGCATCTTCCCAACAAATACGCCACACTGTCCATAATTACAGTTTCCACTCAACAGCATTTTGCAGAAAGTCAGGATCATATGCAATGTAAAAAGTCAAACGCAGACCAAAGTCAGCAGATACTGATTGGGATAGCATTACTTAATTGCTGCTCTTCTATGGAAAAAAATGGTTCAAACAGAACCATTGCCCTTTGGAAGCTGGAAAAAATCTCAACTCCTCTGCCCACTCTGTTGGCAGTCAGGGTTATGAAATCATCATCCATATTGAAATGCAAGTGGTGCTTTTTCGGCAGCGCAGAATAAAGTTTGACCAGCGCGCTGTCGACGTATCGCATTCGGTATCCTGGGAACACTTGGGAGCCGAGAGCTGCAGCAGGATTTTGAACAAGAGCCCAAACGTTTCACAGAGGAAACACAGCAAGGTCAGCGCCTTGGGCGAAGCCTTCCTCCCCCCTCCTCTTCCCCACTCCAGCTGTGCGCACTGGGCTGCCTGCGTGGCTGCCTGGGACCGGCAGCTCGCTCCGAGCGCAGAGAGCCAGTCACTCTGRCAAAACTTAGTGCAAGAGGGGAAAAAAAGTCTGCAATTGCTCTTCCGCCAGCCGCCACCGCTTTTCCTCTTCTGCCCTTCAGCAGCGTGCCAAGAGTCACGGAGCAACCCTGTGCGGGTCCCCAGCCGCCAGGCTGGCCAGAGGCCAGGAAACACCAAAGGGCTCCCCGCGTGCGCCCCACRTTGCGGTTCCTGCCCCGAAACGCCCGCACAGCGGCCGCGAGACCACCGCTCTGCTGCTGCGTTTCTCCCCCTCGCTTCCCAAGGACGCGGCTGCGTTTCCCTCTCGGCACACAAATGCTTAAGCGGAGAGGACTGGAAAGAGGATCCCCAGGAGCGCCGCGGCTCTGCCCGCGCCCCGCGGTCTGCGGTCCCGCCGTCCCTCGCAGCACTGCCGGAAGCTCCAGCTTCTCCATCACGGTGGTCCACACTACCTTTTTCCCCTTTGGAAAGGTAAAAGTGGTGGTTGTCTAACCCTTCCCCTGCTGTACTGCAGAGAAACGGTTTCACAAAAAGAAGAGAAAAGGTGGAAGAGGTTGGGAAGTCACCCTGCTCCTTGCTCCCAGGCACACTTGGCCCCACGGGCTCCTCTCGGGGTACTTTATTTTACAGTTCATGGAGGCAACCAAAAGATTTATCGTTTTGGTCACAAATGCAGTTAGAGAAGGAGACRAAGATCAGTGCAATAAGGCCGGTCGGGGGAGAGAGCCCTCAACACGCGGCCCGCGACCAGCTAGCTGCAGGAAATCCTCCTGGCTCACGTTCCCGTCAGGCACGGAGCAAAGCCAGCAAGAAGCCCCTCGCTCCACCCGCGGCACCAGCGCCCGGCGGAGCAAAGGAGCCGAGGAAAAACCGCGGCGGGACAGCGGGATCCCGCGCCAGGAGGGAAGCGGGCGGACGGGCGCGCCGAGCGCGGCGGGGAGCAGC
>NW_028187177.1:66862-70231 GCF_003343005.1 Rhea americana | reverse complement strand
TTCCTCCCTCTCTGCTCCTCAGCTTTCCACGTCCGAGCTCGCCGGACAGAGAGCCCCACTCCCACCCATGCAGGCGCGTGGGAAGCGACCAGGCCCACAGCACTGACTTGGGCAATGCAGGGAGGACGCCGCTCCGGGCATCGCAGCGAAGCCCACGTTCCCGGGAAAGGTCTACGAGCCGCGAGGAAGGAGGAGCGAGAAAYGCGCCRCAGCTCGGAAGGGGCACGCGGCACRGAGCCGCCCGCGGCGCGGGAGCACGCGCTCCGCTCGGCTCCACGGACCCCGCGGGAGCAGGCTGCAGCCCGGGGCCGCCCCCTCGTCCCCGCGAGCAGCAAGGGTTTTGCTTTGTTCTACCACTGCGGAGGAATTATTTATGCACAAGCAATAATAAAAGATTGCAGGGCTGCTCATAAAGTGGATTTGTTTTTCCTCCACTTCATTTCCCAGCAGCGGGGGTTTTTTCCTTAAGCCATGTGAGCCTCGGGCAATGGAGCACAATTGCACCATAGCCTAACGATATTTTCAGAAGCAACACAACTAAGCATCTTGGAGAGCAAAACCAAATAAATGCCTGCAGTCTTATAAAAGCTGAGTAAGATAGGAAAAGATATTTTGTCTTGTACAAGAAAAATACCACGTCACCATTTGGCAAATCACAATACTTCAAATAAATTGTATTTATAGTAAGCATTGCTAGTTGCTTTCCACTTTGCTGTAGTTTTGTAAGAGCATCTTACTAAGGGTATACAGCACTTTCAAGAAGGCCAGATCCACAGACTGCTTGCCAGTTCTTCCAAGGTACAGGGCTGGGAATYACCAGCCCTTCTGCATACAACACGGAGTAGGACTGAGGGCAGATGAGGGGCCCTTTCACTTACAAACCCTGCAAAAATTCAGCCTAAATCACTGAGGGAAATGCATGCAATGAAGTATTCCTCATTTAGTGCAGCAAGAGACAGAGCAGGAATCTTGTTTGAGTTGTGAACAGAAATAATGAGTCTGATTTCATCCTGCCATACCCTCCTGCAACAGCCTCACAGGTGCTGATTTCAGCTGCAGGAGGAGGAAAAAGAAACAAAAAAGCCCTTTACAAACAGCCATATCAATGGTAAGCGCGTTAACCTTTCGTTAAGGAGAACGGTACTAATGTCTTCGGGCTACACACTCTCAATTACAGCCAGATGTCAAACGCGAGCATGCTTTTAGACTAGAGTGGCTCAGGTAAAGTTCCATCTCCAGCAAGATCAATAACCTTTGGGGGAAAAAACGACTGCAGTCAGTCAGCACATTGCAACAGGTGACCGAGAGAGACAGCTGAACTTGCTGCTGGTCACATGTTTCAGAAATTGCATAATGAGCTAAAAAAGCTGTTTCAACAGTATCTGTTCTGAAAAGCACCCGTGCTTCCCCAGCAGGAAGCACCCACACGAGAGCACGGCGTGACAGCACCGAGCGCGCAGCGCCGGCGAGCTCCCGCCGGACGCGTCTGCGCTCCCGGGCTCGTGCACAAACGGGGACTGTTGCACGCGCCGCAGGGTTACCGTGCGCCCGGCTTACCGCCCTTCCCCGCTCGCCGCGGGAGCTGCGGCGCGGACGAGGGCGACGCGGGGAGCGGCGCGCCCAGCCCAGCGCCGACGGGACGCGGCTCGAAGCGGGACTCGGGCAGGCAGCAGCGCCCCTCAGGCCCCCGGGCGCGGGACCCCCCCGGCACCYCCTCAAGAAGAGGCCGAGGACCCGGCCCACGGCGCAGCGGTGCCCGCCAGGACGGAACGGCACGCTGAGCATTTCGAAGGCAAACGCGCCGATACGTGGGGCGCTCCTCGGCRCGAGCCGGCCGCCCCCGTTAAAGCAACCCGACTTCCAGCGCCGCCCGCAACCCGAATCCAGAGACCAGCGGCTCGCCTAAACGCATTACGGACCCAGGGACGCGGCCCAGCTGACCCTCCCGATGCTCGTCTTCTGCAGATCCGAGCGAGAGACAACAGCCCCATCAGGGAAAAAATAATACTCCCGATACTCATCTTCCTGCCCCTGGGCCTCCCAACGCCTGCAGTGGTTTCCGAGGCTCTGCCGAGAGGTCCTCGGAGCACGGGGGCACTGCTTGTCCTCCCACTCACACCAAGCAGCCACGCGTAGCCCTGTGGTGGTTGGACAAGGGCTGGAAGAAGTCCTCTGAGCTGCTTTGGTCCATTTTTACGTAGTCAGCGCTCTGAAGTCCGCTTTAACGCGACCTGCAGCTGAATTAACACCAGCGGACCCACACCCACCACCCAGGGATTTCTCACGCACACACCGGGTCGCCTTCACCCCAGCACTCCCACCGCTCCGGGGTGAGAGAGAGGGGAAAAAAAAAACAAAGAAAAAAAAAACCAGCTCTGACAATTTTAAGTCCTAYGCAAACCGGTGAAACAGCACAGCACCTTCCCAGAGCTGGGACAGGAGCTGGGAACAGGCAGCACRCGGACCACTGCGGAGCAGCCAAAAGCCCTGGCAATTAACCACTGGGAAAGCATCAGTTTCCAGCCAGCACAGGGTGATTATAATTCACGTAAGAGATCTACGTGCAAGTCTTGGGGGTCAAGTTTGCTGCAAAAAAAGTAAAACAATAACCACCACAAATCAAATGTTTTTTAATTCAGCCAAACAGTAGTAAATTYGCTGGTAGGCAGGTAACTCCAAATAACTCAAACCGCACAGAAGCGGTTACAAAGGCAGCAGCGGCGCTTCACTGTATTCGTAGTCCTCCTGCAGCRAGTGGTGCAAAGGCTCACAGGGAGCAACACTACAGTAGTGAGCATGTTATTGCCAGAAGCAGCCTGTAATCATCAGCAACACAAACAGCAGTGTCCTTATTGCTGATTTCTAATCAGTCATATTCTCACTAGCAGTGTCCCTAAAGGCAAGATGCAGCCTGAGCAGAACAGGCTTCAARATCTTCTCATTCATAAAATGCACATATGCTCAACACAAGTGCACGAGCCTTCCCCATATCAGTTATTAATCACCAGCTGGAGTAAAATAGCTGCCTCCCAGCACCTTCTAGGTGCATGGTGATCAACCCTCTCAAAGCCAATGGTTTTAGGTTCCTCAAAAGTTAGAGCCTTGCAAATCTGAGTAAACAAGGGAAAACAAACTACAAGCACTGAATCTCATTATCCCTTGGCGATTAAAAYAAACAAAACAAAAATCACTATCTACTTGCAAAAGATAAGGGAACTAGAGGGAGGGACAGAGGTTACAAGAGACGAGGAGCACTGCTCTCAGCTCTTGTGTAATAGTATTAATCATTTCCAGAGCTCAAAGCCCAAATCTCTGGATCTAAGTACACTGGCTAGAAAGAGAACAAGCTGGTAAAGGCCACAAAAAAAA
>NW_028187177.1:58719-66852 GCF_003343005.1 Rhea americana | reverse complement strand
AAAAAAAAAAAAAAAAAAGAAAAGAAAAAGGGAAAAAAAGTGTTTTTCAGTAAGCCACAGCACTAGCAAAATCTGCTAGGCAAAAAGCAGCCCATCACTCCCAACACTAGCTCTCAGTAAGCACATAGATAYGGCTGAGATTATACACGATGAAAAGTAGATTTCAACCTGAAGATATGTGCAAGCTATTTTATAAGATCATCTCAGGACAACATACAGCAAGAGTTGCAGTCTGCTCCCTACCTTAATGCCCACTTCCCAGGAGCAGAATTAGGTAGGAGAACCTTGTCAAAAACCTCCCCATGSAAGGCCACCAAAGCAAAACCAACTACTAAGAACAGTGCAGGACACAAACTCAACAGCTCATTTAGTCCTCAGCACCCACTTCCCAAACAACGATAAACTCCCATGTAAAAATCCCCTGCAAAAACATTTCCCAGGAAAATTAGATGGCTTAATAGTGTACTCAATCACCTCCTTTAAAGTTTACTGGAAGATGAGAAAATTCAGTGTCCTAAACAACCAGGCTRAAGAGCTTACTGGCTTCCTTAACTCCATAACCCTTTAGCCACCAAGATGTTGAAAATTCCCCAGGAATTTCCAGGCTCTCTTCTCCCCCAAGGCTTGTTTGCTCTGGTCTTGGCTGCCTGTGCAAGAAGGAAAGAATCAGACCACTGAAATTCCCAGCCTCTCCCCCCCAACTTGGCCATCCCTGTGTTTTCTAAGCAAGGATAACAGTGGATTAAAGTTCCTCAACTCCAYGTGGAGTCTTACAAGGCTTAGAGGAATTAAAGGCCAAAGGCAGTTTTTCTTAATTACACACATCTCTAGATAAGATATTTGAATAGGGGTAACATGGAGAGAAGCTCCCTACGTGGTGAGCTATCTTGCATTGCTAAAAAGTGTGGTCACTGGGGTAACAACTCACTTCAGTGTGAAAGTTTCTCCTGGCTGAAACTCTAGTAATGCTCTCAGCTAGTCAGCTTGGCTTTTTCGAAAGCTAGCATTTTTAAAATCTCTCTAATAGAGGTTATAAATGGCTACACATAGAAGATAGAAGTCTCAATCAGAAAGGAAGTACATAAACTAAGGACAGCAGGAGGAAATTAAAGACAAGTTTGAAAAGCCAACTATTAATAGACAGGCTGATGGCTTCTAAAGTTTTTATTGTTAAGCACAGATTAACACGCTTGCAGCTGTGATCCYGCCACAAGCCCAGCTCAAAGCCTTGTCCCTACAGCCTGGCGAGTTGTTASTCTGCGCAGGAACACCAACTGCAAACAAAAATGGTTTGAAGTTAAAATACAGCCCCTAGACACATCTAACTCACAACTGGAAAGTTTCAGCACACAACCAGTAGCACCAGTTATTATTAATGTTCGATCAGTCCTTTCCCATCTCTTCACAGTGATTTCTAACCTCTCCAAAATTCAACTGTACGAGCAAGCGTTTCCACACAGCTGAGCGTCCAAGGCTGTTTTTTGGTTTGATTTTTATTTATTTTTAGCCAAATGGTAGAGCTATTTCTGGGAAGAAGGCTACAGTTAGACTCATTTGAGATTTTAAAGAGAAACAATTACGAGAACTTAAGGAACTCCTGCTCTCCAGTCTTCAGGGAGAGGGTTCTTCCTCCAGACTAAAGTCCCTTACCAAGGCCTTTTGCTGCCCACCCAAACCAGCTACRCTACAGCCAGTGGCCTCAACAGCCTCCCAGCAACAGCCACTCCTCTCAGRACAGGCTCTGCCAGGATAGCTCCCAGTGAGACCCTTTCCTGGGACTTCTGCAAGCCCATCATCAGCATGCCTAGCATCAGAGCAGGGGGGACAGTGTCCCAAGAAAAACAGGACCAAGAAGAGGTGTCAGGAGAGGAGCGGGCATCACGATTTGACCATTACATCTGCTATCAGAAAAGCTGCCAAACCCTGAAAACTGGAGGAGAAAGGGAAAGAAGAAAARAAGTGAGAGAAAAAAAAATCAAGCCCTTGAAATTCAAAATAACCATCACCCATTTGCTTGTTTGAAGTGGGTTTGCACTTGGCAGAGCAGTAGGAAGATGTGCAGGAAAAGCAGTGGGCGACCRCAGTCAGAAAGGAAGGGCTGTTGATTGAGAGCTGCCAAAAGCAGCTCTGGGACCTCTGAACCATCTCCTACGTAAGCTGGCCTCTGAGGCAGTCCCGTCGTGCTTGTTCCTCATTTCTAGGTTTCCAGTTAGACTCTGCAAGTCGTCATCTCCGAAGTGACACACTGTCTGCACTGTGGTGAGCACCAGGGGAACTTGCCCCGAACACATGAAATGCCATACAGCATTAAGTATGCTTTAAGAAAATTCTAACAAAACCTTTATTCATGAAAGATTAAGGTCATTTTGAGAAATTCTGCACTTTAAAGGGTGAGACAATCCATGGCTGTTTCAGCTTGACAGGCCCAGGCCTGATCTCCGCTTTCAGCTTTGTCACATTAATGAAGGCAAAGTGCTTCCTGTACATGATTGCCAACTTCTACAAGACATCTAGCAGGCAGCTTCACTCAAGGTGCTAGCATGGTTCGTTTAAAATTATATATATTATATATATTCCTCCTGTTTATGCTCTTATTACCTACTAGGACAGAAATCACTCTCACACTGCAATGCTTAGCTTACAACATTTATAAAACTGCAGATGTGGTCTATGTCCCAAAATAGTTTTATTACACATTTGCTGCAAAGACTAAGGATGAGAGACTAAATTGGCACCTTCTCCACCACAGACATCTCCCGCAACACCTACTGCAGGACCATTCACACATGTTTGCATCCCACAGAGCAGCTCWCAGTTTATGCTTCCAGTGTGCCTGGCTGCTGCAAGTATGCGCAGCGCTTGGATATCGGCATGCAGCACCAAGGGATGGCACCCGTGCACAGCATCAGGCACGCAGAGCCACCACACTGCCTGCTGCTCAGCCAGGACATGCTGCCAGCTGCCCCACAAGACCCACCACCTGACATCTGAAGACATCTCTGCATAGGCTTATGCTCCTGTTGAGCATCAGGCAGGATGAGGAGTCGGCAATCACGACGTCCTTTCAGTCGTACGTCCCTTACCAGGGACTCAGAGCCCTGCCGTGTCCTAGCTACCTCAACCAGGATCTACTTGTCTCACCAACCACCAGCACACACCTCTTATGTCAACATATGCTTTCTCCAAGGCCTTTTTTCATTGGTGTGCCTCCCCAAGGGTCAGAAAGGCCAGGTACACCACAGCCAAGGTGACCCAGCACTGTGCCCMGACCCCCACCGACCGCTGGCTGAGGAAAGGCGCAGAGGACCACATCAAACTCTGAACACGTCTTCTGCAACCTGATCTTGTGGCAGTTTGCATGTCATTTTTTAACTAAACAAATGGAGCCTCAGCTGGAAGAGCTCCCCACTAAAGCAGCATTAAGCGCACAAACTGAAACAGCTGCATCAGCCCATAGCAGAAGCAGCTCCCTGTTTATAGGGCTGCACARAACCAGCTCAGCTCTTTAGCCACCTTCCTTCTCCTATGGAGGAGGAAGGCAGTCAAGCCTGAGGCACTGCCCTGCAACACCTAACTGACAGGTTCCTCTTCCCGACCTGSGAAGAGCAAACAAATTCAGAGCCCAGTACAGGGCAGAGGAGGGTGGAGCAAGGCAAGGCAGCCCATCAAGCCACAGCACCCATTACCAGCACAGTGTTACACCCCTTCCCAGCGCCCACCGCTCCCCAGACCAGCAAGCCAAAAGATCTCACTAGTTTCTAATCAGCACACAAAGCTGAGGCTTGCTTCCAATTTGGTTTCCTGACACAAGGAGTTAAGAAAAAATTTAAAATAGAGACAAGAGAGAAACCCAAGGAGAATGCAGTCAAGAAGACAATACCATTATCAACCCAGAGAAAGATAAAGCTACTGAGTCATGACACAGACTTGGCCAAGGGAGAAGAGATGCAATCCAGTGCAAGTGGTATCGCCCTTTCCCTCCTGCTTGAAGTAACTGCTCTTGAGACCACGCTCACAACTACTCCAGTAATCTTYGTTAAAGGGCCTGCTAAAAACAGAACAATTCACAAAGGTGCAGACTGCAGGAAGGATCAGGCCCAAGGGTAGTTATCTATGACCAACGCAACTAAAATTCTACTGTCAGACGCTGCGCAAGTGCCTGAAACTAAGAATTTTGCTCTTAGAGCACTAAGAGCACCATAAGCACTAAGGTAGAACACCATTTCATTATTTTCTTACCAAAATGTCAATTTTGGACTTTAAGAAACAGAAAGGTATCAGAGCAAAGTGCTGATACAGATGCCAAGGAAGGAGACCCGCATGCAATGAAGGGCGGTGGGCAAGGAGGCAGCACCCTTGGTGGGGGCAGCAAGGCTGGCACTTGGAGCGCAGCACGGCAACCAGCTGCAGTGGCAGAGCTGAGCACACCGCCCTCCAGCCTACTTTGAGCTGTGCCAGGCCTCACRGTAGGGGCACATAACACCCAGGCTTCCCTGCCTGGGCTCCCTTCAGAGGCAGGACACCAGCTCCCCTGTGCTTCACCCATCAGGGCTCCAGGAAATGTCCTGCTGCAGCACGGGAGCAGCCAAGAAAGCTTTTGTGGGGAAGCAGAACTTTCTAGGGCGCTTTGCTCCAACCTTCCTTGCACCCCAATGTGGTTGACCAGCTCCAGGGGGGCTTTTTCAGACTGGATAAGAGACAGCTTTAAATAAAAACAAATAGAGAAAAATGCAGGAACAGTTGGGACACTGGTAATTTTTCTTTCTAGCTTTATTACAGCAGTCCAAATCTGAATTAACTGTTATATCAGCAGACCTATGCTATCGCTGCCGGCAGCAGCAATGCAGTCTCCCTCCAGACCCATCAAAACCACTGCAGCAGCGTGTGTAGAGCCACGGCTCGCCTGAAGTGCTTCTGCGCAATCCACAGAAAGTAACGGAGGGAAAAAAGCACAGTATCTTTTATCCACAGCACAGGCACCAGAACTTCTGACCGCCCTTTAGATATCTGCCAACAGAGTTGGAAAAGAGCTGCTGTGGCACATAACACGAGCATGCTTTGATAATCAGAAGCACACACTGATGTCAGATTCATCCAAGGAGCCCATCTGACTACAAAAGGAAAACACCAGGAGAGGAACCCAGAGCCTCTCCTGGTATCAGCATGCTCAACCAGCTCACTTCYGCAGCCTCCCTATAAAAGCAATACAAGCAGTATGAGACTAAAGACTCCAATGCCAGAATCCATTTCCAGAAGAGTATTAAAGTTATATTTCAAGTTGACAGTGTCTCCTTAAAGTGGATTAATTGCAGCAATTCAATGCCACCTCCTCTTAGTGATTCCAGCCCAATTCATTTCAGCAGAACCRATTTCACTGGTGTAAACTTAAGCTCAGAATCTCATCTGTGTCTGCAAAAAGCACAAGTTCATATCCTGGAGGAGTGAAGCAGATCCAAATACAGCACTCTTCCTCTCTCCCTAATGCTCTTTTTACCATCTCCATTTTATACCCTGTCTAGGATAAGAAAGTTTATAGAAGGAAAAACAGAACCAAGGACAGTAATATTCACATTGATAGGGCAAGAAGCACTCATCATAYGTAAGCTATGAAATACATCTGAAAACAGGATTTTTAATATCCATTGGCATTTATGAGCCTCTAGCAGAGGCCAAGCAGTGGGGAAGTGATACCATTTGTCAGAGTGGCCTTATGGGATCTTACTGTCAGACAATCCTCATCCCTTAATAACTGCAGTGGGTTTTCTGCAGGGCAACTGCTGAAAGACCAGCATCTCTTGAAGCCTCGTGCTTGCTGTACACTCAAGACAAGACTGAGGGCAAGATAGCATCTATGAAGATGTCCCTTGGAAGATCTGCATGTGCTGTCCTCTTCTCCCCAGAAGAGGGACTTTCCTTCAAATCTAGCAAGTTCCCAGAAGGCCCCAGGACACTGGGGCCATGCAGGCAAAAACCTCAWTGCCACATCAGCTCTAGCCACCTGCAGCCCACATCCAAGCCCCAAGCTCCTTCCCTCACCTGTTAGAGCCTTTGATTTACCAGATGCCAACTGGGATAGCTGAGAAATCCCAAACAAAGCAAGGCACCTCCGTACTGCCTTCCTGTGCCTGCAGGYGGAACTCCAACATTGCCCATCGTGCTGCTGGGCACAGCACTGAGAGGACCATAAGAACCATCAGGTCTGCTCTGGATTTTCCTTTGTGTTTTAAACTACCTTTAAGCTCTCCAACCAGGCCTGATGCACAGTCCTCACAATACCCCACGAGGGCTCCTGATCTATCTCCATCCTCAGATGCCTCCAGACCTGCTCCTGCTTTGGCCAACTCACMTGGCAGCCCTCAGCACCTACATCCTCCCACTGTTCCTCACAGACCCAGACTGGCCCTGTCCCCTGGGCTCATTTCCCTGATCCCATGACATAGTGGAGCTGTGGATGGCACAGAACTGTAGTGGCTGGAGCATGAGGCCTGCTATCTGCCCAAGCCCAGGATAGCTGTGCTCCTCAGGAGGACCTGGAGCACATGCATCAGCCTGATAACAGATGGAGCTTGTTTCTGGTGAAACCTCACTCCTGGAGCCAACAGATGGAAAAAATGGCTAACAAGCCTCATTAACAYTGCCATTACCCTGGTATGTTTCAGAGTCCAAATGAGATGCACCTCCCACTAGAAAGACCATGGACACAAGCAGAGCTTTTCTTCACTGCTCAGAAGAGCACAAAACCTAAGACCAACAGAACAGACCTCTTCCTCCCATTCAGCAGCGAGGAAGAAATCAGCCCTTTCCTTTGTCACCATGAGAGAGGCATCAGCTCCAGCCACAGGGTAGATGAGGTTCAGAGACATTCAGTGTCTCCTGCCTGGATTCAGGACGTGCTGGCAGAAGGCCCCACAGACACCTGCAAACCCTTCTGCAGCAACTAACATGCTACTAAAGACAAGATAATCCTAGAAGGGCCTTATCAAGAGTTTTATACATCATATTCATAAAACATTTACTCAGTGGAGACATCAAACCTTCAGAAGCATATCTCCCCTCAATTCCTGAGGGACGCTGCACAAGCTGGATTGTGAAGCACACAAGAGTCAGAGCAACACCTGTTAGCTAGCCACTACAAGAGCTAGGTGATGGAGACAGACAGCAGCATCACCCCACACTGCCAGGGCAGATTTCACCTGCCCCCTCAGAGACCAACAAGCAGCACAAGTGTTACACTTTAGGTACAACATGGTGATGGGCCTAGGCAGGAACAGCCACCTCCAGCCAACTCCAAGAAGCAGCTGCACCAAGGGATCATGCAGCTGGCCTGTGTACTTTATAGGGCTATCTTCTTGTGCAAGATTGCTACCTAAAAACAGTTTTTAGTTGAACTCCATGGCTGCAAATGTGACACTTCAAATGCCTCCTGACATGCATCAGAAAAAGCCTTCTACAAGGGAGGGGTAAGAGACATGTAACATGAGGCAGAGCWAAATTCAAAGTCAATAACTTAAGGCATTTAAATTAGATCTGATAAATTTGTCCCTGAGGCTGTAAAACAAGTTAGAGCCAACTGTTTTCTACACAGCTAACCTAAAGTCTCAAACAGAAGTGCAACCTTAAAAAAAGAAAGACAGGAAAATTAACCATTCTCATTCCCAGAACCACTGCAGTGGTATCCCCAGACTTAAGAACATCAGTCTCTTGTGCTGAAAGTCTTGGAGTCCAGCACAAACAGCACTCACAAAAGAATCAGTAACATAAAAAGCCATTTTTCAGCAGTTCTGTGCTTCCAGCCAGCTGAGGACAGAATACATTAGCCCAGCAAGCACCTTTGTGCTGAGAGGTGTAACACACCCCAGGAAACGGTCCCTGGGCCTTCAAGCRTGTGTAGCGCACTAACAACATATGCCTCCCAGCTAACCCCAGTCATCTGCTGCACAATGCGACGGCTAAATAAACAGGAGGCTACCGAAAACGAAGCGCGCTAGAACACTACCGCACTAGCTCAGGAACAGGAAAAAATGAGTAATTACAGAAGTTCAGTCCAACCGATGAGGTCACAGCGAATCTCCCAGTAGCTTATGTGGCACCGCGGAGGCTCCAACCGCGCCGCGCGGGGCCACGGGGCGCCCG
>NW_028187177.1:51604-57968 GCF_003343005.1 Rhea americana | reverse complement strand
TCTCCCCGCTCCAGCGGACGCGAGGCACGAGCATATGTATTGCCACGTCAACAAAAACCACCCGCTTCGAGGCTGAAATGCAGCCTAGCGAAATCATCGCGGTTTCTATTCCGCTTCCGACGCTGCCGCTGCCTGGCTGTAAAGCTGCCTGGGAAGAGCCGCGGCCGCCGGGCAAGGGCAGAGCCGGCGCCCCCGGGCGGGGCGGCGTCGCGGCGGGCCCGGGCTGGTGGGCGCCGGCGGGGGCTGCCCCGCTTGGAAGCAGGCTTTTTCCCAGGCGGCAGAGCAAAACTCACCCTGTTGCAGTGTGGCTGGGTCCGCAGAGCAGCTGTCTGAACTTTCATAGACCTGAAAAATGCACGGAGATGTTTCACTTGGCATTTTTAAAGCAAGAATAGCGCTGTGTTGGTTTTGCACAGGCTAGGACCGCTTACATTTACTCAAGCAAGAGCTGCCCACAAGTTTTAGGAAGTGCGATAAAAGGGCTCCTCCGGCCCTGGCACTCCATCCAGCCCATCTGGAACGTGAGAGCCTCCACGGTGTGGCGCCGAGTAACGCTCCCCTTACCCAGAGGTGTCTATTACAAGCAGCATCCATCTAAATACTTGATGCTGCCTTTAGATTATTCCCTGTGCAGCTGTGCTGTTACCTTTCAGCATGAAAATGCAATTGCAAAAGGAAAACAGAAAGCAACGCTGAACAGTTTTAACACATGTTAATATAATGGGTGGAAATTGTTAAGCGTCTTAGTAAAACACCTAATCGGTTTAGCTTGAGGATTTCTTCCCCTATAAAACAATGACAGAGGACTGAACTCGGACTGGCGCTTCAGTGTAGTTCCTGCACCGCTTTTCTGCTAATGATGTTGCAGGCTCCAAGCCTGTTTGCGCTGCCTGAAAGACCAAGTTGTAGCTCTCGTGTTTTTTGCACGTGATGGCATGTGTCAGTGCTCTGCGGCAGGTGTTGGAGAGATTAATGATGTCCAGTGGGCTGACTACTTTTGGGGCCAGGTGTCCAATGGCTCTGGAGGCCGAGGAGGTGGTGGGCTGGTTCAGCTGGCCGCGGGTTCTGGTGCTCCCAAGGTTTGGACACCAGGTCCTCCTACAAGTGCCTGCACCTTGGAAAATCCCTCTGTTGAGTAACTCAGGGCCTTGAGTTTTTGAACTAAAATGTAAGATATGAGCTTATGTATTAGATAGATAATTATCTTTATTTTTTTCCAATGATGGCTACAGCTAAGTAGCCATCTGTCTTATAGAGAGCACAGCAGGCCACACAGATGAATATACCAATTGAATTAATAAAGCTGGGAGGGAGGCACAGAATAATCCCTGGGAGCTGTTGGCCCCCTATACTCAGTAAGTAGCGCAGTAAGTAGCACAACAGTCTCCTGCCCTGGCGCAGCCTCTTTCCATCAGTACGTCTCCCTGCTTCCCCCAGAGCAGCCAGAGGCAGGGTATCAAGGCATCTGTCACCTCTCCCTCCTGCTGCAGGCACGGTGGCCTGAAAGGCAGCAAAACCCCATCTCAGCAGAAACTGTCCCTGCAGGACCTCCCCAACCAGACTTTCTGACCACAAAACAGCCTGGAGGGTTTGACTTCAGATTTGGGGACAGCAGTATCAGCTCACATGCCTTCTGCAAGGGAGTTTGGTTTTAAAGCACCAAGCCACAAAAACCAATTGTCCCATGTGACGAAATAGTGTGCCCTGCATTTTTTTCTTTTTCTTTTTTTTTTTTTTTTTTAATTTTCACAGCTACAGCAATTTTGAACAACAGCCCCTAATGGGAACAGGGTTTCCTGTTGCTCAGTGAAATGCAGATAGCCTCGGAAGAAAAAAAAATCCAGCTTCCCCATTAGCCCTCAAGAAACATGCTATCGCTACTATTTTTATGTTAAGCTTTGCCATGTTCTTTGCTTCTTCTGCCATCGCGTGGCCAGTTAAAGGATGAACGTTTTCTTTGGAACAAAGTGCAATTGGCTTGTAGTGTGTTAAGACAGTGTTTTATAATATCGGGAGGCACATGAAACCAATGGAGATGTTTTGGCTTACTTCTCTTCAAGATCTCCCCCACCTCGTGAGGAGTACTACAGGTTTAAAATTTAATGTTGTGATGGGGATCTTATCAATGTGTGTAAGWATCTGAAGGGAGGGTGTCAGCGGGGACAAACTCTTTTCAGGTGTCCCGTGTGACAGGACAAGAGGCAATGGGCAGAAACTGAAGCACAGGAAGTTCTGCCTGACCGCGAGGGGGAATTTCTTCCCTGTGAGAGTGACGGAGCACTGGAGCAGGTTGCCCAGGGAGGCTGTGGAGTCTCCTTCTCTGGAGATSTTCAAGGCCCACCTGGATGCAGCCCTGTCTAACATGCTSTAGGTGACCCTGCTGAGCAGGGAGGTTGGACTAGATGATCTCCWGAGGTCCCTTCCAACCTTACTGATTTTATGATTCTATGGCTGGAAACAGCTCTTGTTAATCTGACTATCTGGGTTTATAGCTAGTTTATTGCAAGTCGATGGCTGCTTGTGGAGTGACTACTGCTATTCAGCGGGGTGGTCAGGGGGCAGAGCCCTGGCTGCAGACCACCAAGACAGCTACCAGCTGCCTAAGCAACCCCTTGTTCCAAGAGCCACCGCAGGGCCACGTCCGCCCAGGAAGGACCGAGCCCCGCGCCGCTGCCRCCGCGGCTCTCGCAGGGGTCTGCCGTTGCCTACGGGAGCGCTGCTGTGTGACGGGGAGGCCGGGGCGGCACCAAGGAATGGGGCAGGTCCTTGGCTCATTCTGCAATACGTGTTGGCTTCACAAGAAATGAGAACACTTATCCAGCAGATCCCAAGGCTAACGTCCTGTGTGTTCACACAAGAGGTTTTGAAATCCACTTCGCTATGGTCTGCAAACCTGCCGGCCTGGGGCTGACAGGAGGGCACGGGACAAGGCACTCGCTTTCTGGTAGCGGCCGGAGCTGTGCACACACCGTGCCCCTTTTACAGCCTTTAACCTCTGATATTTGTGGGCATTTCTCATTTCCCCTCCCTGAGGTGGAGTATAGGCTTCAACCTTCCTTGGTGCTCACTTACCTGGAAAAAGCAGGTCTCCAGCAGGTCTAGTCACGGGGAGCTCTGCATGTCGTCAAGAAAGGAAAAGCCTGCGTAGCCGAGGTTGTGCCTTGCAACCTGTGAATGCCAACCTGCCCCAAAAAAACCCAAACAACCCAAAAGATACCCCACGCCACCACCCACAACCCAGAGACCCACGAAAACCCACCCCAGACCCTCTTCACACGGCTGTGCCCACGCAGAAGATGGGTTGTGAAATCTCATCCCGAGCACAGCCCGGGGAGCAGGGCAAAAGGATCTAGCCCACAGGTCGGGGATTTGTGCTGGAGCCTTGCTAAACGCAGCTGTGCTGAGATCTAAATGTAGTTTAATAAGGTGAAAGTTCCCCTGCAGACAAGGCCTGAGCTCTGATTGCTGCAGAAGGCTTAAAAATGAAAACTTTCGGTTAATCAATTGGCTCTTGATCCCCGATTCAAAAATATTTTGAAGGAAAATCCCATCTAATTAAGACACTGATAGTCTTTCTCAAGAGGCCTTTTCCCCTTACAGTCTAAAACAACCTATTCAAGTATGCAGGGACTTACAAGTGATAATTTAAAAAGAGACAGAAACTACTAATTTAGTTATAAGAATTCCCCTTTTTTAAATTTGAGCTTCTTATAAGAGGAAAAATAAAACTAAGGAATATATTTGATATATGATGTGAAAAATCTCTCCATACCTCAAACTCCAAAACATTCCTTCATGCCTTGAAACAAGTATATCCATTAAATAAATTTGACTAGATCTGTTCTCCTTCTGTCAGAGCTAATGTCTCCAACAAGGCTCATTAGAAAGGGAAAGTTTTTATATTTTTTTTAATTTCCCATCCTTGTTATCTGCTTTTTCCCTGCAAAGCCTTAATAGCCTCTTTCATAACGATCATGAGAYGCTTAGGGAGTTACTCTCACCTAATTAAGTCATTTTTTTCCTAACAATTTTGTACAATATACGAGAGTAAACAGTTCAGCTCTCATTTTTAATGTAACACAACCGACAGTCTAGAACCGTTAACGGAAGTCGTAAAGAACCGCTGCGCGCGGCTGGCCGTTACGCAGCGCACGCAGACGTCCCCCGAGCCCAGAGCGTGTCAGAGCCTGCAGAGCAGCGTCCCGGCCGCGCTCGCAGGCCGCCCGCCCGGGCGCTCCGATCCGCGCAGCCGGCTGGACCGCCGCCCGCTGCTGCGTGCTGACGTTCCTCGTCTCAGCATTTTGAATGATCTCATGGAAACAGGCTCTGCCATAACGTGCCTGTCCAGAAAAAGAAGAAAGAAAAAAAAAAAAAAAAAACAAATGAAACCAAGGAAAGAAAAGGGGCGGGGGAGGAAGGAAGGAAGGAAAAAAAAAAAAAAAAAAAAAAAGCTTTTCTCAGCATTTCCGTATTTTGACTGGGCTGGAAGCTGCCCAAACAGCGTGCTGACGCCCAGCCCAAATCACAGCTCGGAGGGCAGGAACTTGAAGCGTGAGAAAGTTGGTATAACAATCAGCTTCTCAAGGTCTAAAAGCTTCCGCTTTGGACCTTTATCAACACGATGCATCCATTCCTAGGCTCGAATCCACTACCCCTGCTCAGTATCTCTATATCTGTAGATATCTGTACGTGTATCTATACACACAGACTGCAACTGGCTTTCAGCATTCGTATTCTGACTGACTATATAACCTCAGAAAAAAGCGTACACCAGCACTATGATTTTTTAGCACATTCGTGGCATCTTTAGCCGTATTCAAAGGCATCTTGAAGCCAGCTCAAAACAGCAGGGCAGGCACTGCCAAGGAGAASGAAAGTACTACCATAGCCACCGCAGGACACAGATTTTTTATCAAAAAAAATTGATTGAGGGCGCCTGCCCTCGCCRCACGCTTCTCCCGGCTTTTCCAAGGCAGAACTGGTGCCCTTTGGGTTCGGCTCAGGTCCTACCACCGTTCGGCAGAACGTGCTTGATGGGGAGGGCTGGGTAAGGCTTACTGGATTAGCAGAGGCACCAGTAGCATTCGGTGCTTGGGCAGAAACCTTTTCCTTAGAGCAGCTGCTTTCCACACCCTACGGGAGCAGACCACCCTGTTACCTGGTGGCATCTTTAACTCTTTAACTAATCATCTCATTCGCTTTATCTAGTAGGTCATTGGTCAAAGTGGCCCTCAAGATCATACGTTTCTGAGGCGTTCCTGACTTTGAGATAGACCATTTTTTAACATAAAGGTCTCTGAAAAAATAACAGCCATATCCTCAAATGGCATAAATCAGGATTGTGTCCTGGTTTGTGGCARAGATTAACTGCTCTGCAGCCACGGAAGCATGGGAATAAAGGGGTTTGATTTTGAAATAYGCTTGAATTGACTATTGCCACTACTCACTTAAGATCATTATGTTATGGAAAAGTGTAAGTATTATATATAAAACAGGTTTCTTACAGTTGGAATAGAAAGTCTCATTCAGCTGCCCAGTATAGCCGGCCTTGCCTGTTTTGCCTTCAGGTTTTTTCCCACCAGCTAACTTCTCTGGCTTTACGTATTACACATGGCACTATGAGAGGACTTTATCTGAAAAAAGCCTGCAAGCCTATCTTCACGTAGGAAAAACAAACAAATGGGAGACCAACCATGCCTATGAATTTGTTTGCTAGAAATTCTGCATGAACCTGGCCACCTAAGGACCTGCTTGAGCTTGGTCCTTGCCTGCACAGCCGGGGCTGCAGAGACAGGCCCCGGATCAGGCCATGCGAGCCGTGCGGTTTGTTCCTTCTGCTCAACCGGCAGCGTCAACACGCGAGAAGGAGCACCGGTTGCAAGGAGCACGGGAGAGCACCAGAGGGAGCTGGCTCCTGGCCTGCACGCGCCCAACGCCTCCAAACTCGCCCAGGTGCCACTCCAGGCTGAGACAGCACAGACACGACTTCACTGCCACTCCCTTCACACTGCACTCTTCTCAGGTCCTGGCTGTAGGTGAGGATTTGGCCTCATCCCAGACCTGGTGGGCATGCGAGAAGAGACTAATAGAGCGGATAATCCCATAGCATCCATCTGCTGCTTGCTTTTATAACACTAATGTTTCTACCCTGTGGCAGCGTGGACATCGGTGACATCTATGGAGAGCATTAACTTGGCCCTAGCTTTCAGTTTAGCAACGGAGAAAACGTGAAGGTGGCTCGCCTGCTCCGAAAGGCGTCGTTCAGCTTCCCCACGGGCAGCAAGCGGCTCGGCTCCCGCGGCGCGGCCGCGCTGCAGCGCGCGCCAGAGCCGACACGCGGTGGCGGGGACGGGGCAGCCGCGAG
>NW_028187177.1:49712-51549 GCF_003343005.1 Rhea americana | reverse complement strand
GAGCGCTGGCCGCTGCAGCCCCGCGGCAGCCTCGCGCCCCCCCGCCGCGGCTGCCCCTGCCCGGCAGCACCGCTTCCCGCGGGAGAGGCGGCTCCGCTGCCCGCTCGGAGCCGCAGCACCTGCGGGGAGCTCCCCCAGACCGGGAAAAAAGAGTTTGCCACAGACTGCTGTATTTATATCCCGGCATTATTTTGTTGATCTTGTTATTTATAATGACTCCCTACAGTCAGTGACTGGTACAGCTGACARGTAGACAAAACTCTGCAGCAGACTAGCAAGACAGAGCGGTAGGAGTTTCTCTCCCCCACCTATTTCAGCCAGACGCAGGGAGGGGAGCCTGGCTCCCCAAAGTCCTCAGATTTTTCCCCCGCTGGCCTGTAATCAGTAACCTGAAAGGACACGCATCGTGTATGGGCTGTAGCGCAGTGCAGACGCCAGCGCAGTCTCCCCTCTCACACTCGGCCCGAGCCCGAGTAACCACGCTGGAGCGCACGGTGCAGGCTGTCAGGCACACGGGGAGATGTTGCATTAGCTGTAAAGTCACTGCTGTCTCTCCTGGGGAGGTGGCAGGGCCCTCTGGGGAGGAGCCTCCGRCAGCCTCTGCCACCAGCTGCCTCCAAATCAACCAATGGGGGAGAAAAAAATATCTGCCCACCAAATCTCCATCAGTGATGTACCAGGACGTGTAGACACTGCTGTCCTCCACTGTGCGAGAAGACTCCTGACATGGCCACGGTGGACGTGGTCAAGGGTCGAGTGAAGCTCTTCCAGACACCATCAGCAGCTTCCTTTCCAGCCTCATTAGTAGGAAAAACTACTAATGAGCTCACATTTGCAGCTCACTCCTGCAAATCTCCTATTTTGATGTCACGCAGAAGACACTGCTGGTGTTCATGCTCCAGGACCCATCTTCCAGGATGGCCAGCCCCAGGCAAGCACCCCAAAACCCTGCACCAGCAGCAGGTCCCACCACTGCTGTGACACAGGCTGGTATCTCCTCAGGACCTGCGTGCTCTGGGACCGCCTGCCCTGAGGGACCAGGAGCTTTGGCTGTGGAGATCTAGTGCCCCAACAGTGCACCCCAAGGTGGGCGGCACCAAGCCCGGGGCTCCGCTCAGGGGGCGATGGCAGCCGGCTGCTTCCTCTGCTCCTGCCTCATCTTCAGAGCCAGCATCACCCGTCGGTACAGGTCTGCAGAGAGGAAGGGAGAGGATCGGATGCTCCAGTGTCACGGCCAAGCTCCGACCCTCGTAGCCCTACAGGGCCAACCCTGGCAGCCTGCGCTGAGCGAGGGGCGCGRGGACACCTCCCACCTGCCACACCACCCACCCTCGCCTGCCCCCAGCACAGCGCCTGCCCCGAGCACCCTTCGCCCCTGCATCAAGGGGCACCCCGCACCGGGTGCTGCCGCCGGCACAGCTACGGGCTCCGGCACGGCTCGCGCCCCACTGCAAATGAGCCGGACCCCTCGGGTGCTCTTTTCAGCAAAACCCGTCTTGGGAAATACCAAAAGTGCTTGAGACCGTCTCACACTGCTGCTCCAGGGCAGACTCCTGTGACTTGACTTTATTTCTGGTCTTCTTCTTCTTCTTCTTCTTCGCGCCCTGCCCTGGAGGAGGAGAACCAGAGGTCAGGCATGGCATTTGGGCAAGGACACCGTTGTCACCAAACCAGCTGGGAGGACGGATGCTCGCGGGAGCGGAGTCCTCCGTCACCTCTGCGCATCGGCCCCCGCGCGACCTCCGAGGGCCCCCGTGCTCCCGCCGGGCTCCTGCCGCTCCCCGCCGGCACCTTCCGCCGACCTGCAAGCACAGCCGGGGCGCCGGCGAGGACGGGC
>NW_028187177.1:46250-48993 GCF_003343005.1 Rhea americana | reverse complement strand
GGCAGCAGCGCGTCCGCCGCGTCCTGCTTGTTGGCCAGCCTGGGGGCGGCCGGTGGCGGGCGTCAGGCGGGTGCCGCCGCCCCACCGCCGCCCCACCGCCGCGCAGAGCAGGGCTGCCTCCCCAAAACGGCCCAGCCCTGCTCCCCACATCTCCACACCTTCGTCGGTGTGGTCCCCACCAGCACGCCTCGCCCCACGGAGCGCAGCCGGGGCCCTCGGCCTTACAGCAAGAGGGGCTTCCCGGAGACGTTGGGATGGCTCAGGACGCGGGCCAAGACTTTCCTGGCCTCCTCCACGCGCGCCAGGTCGCTGGCGTCCAGGACGAAGAGCAGCCCGTGGGCAGTGCCGTAGTGGTTGCGCCAGGYGCCGCGAGACCGCTGCCCCCCGGGCAGGTCCACCAGCGTCACCTCAAACCGGTCCACCCGGAGCTGGGTCTGGCTGGGCTTCGCCGCGGGCAGCGCCTCGCCGGCCAGCGCTGCAGGAGGCGAGATGGTGGAGACCTGGGCACCGACCCGTGGCCCTGCTCTGATTTAACGGAGCGCCCTGGGCACGGCCAGCCCGCAGGAGCCTCACCCCTGCCCGGGTCCGCAGAAGGCCCTAAAGCCACCGCCTCCAGCTGCAGCTGGCCCCCRCGCAGTCCTCACCTCGCTGGAGGTCCATGACCAGGGTGGTTTTGCCCGCGTTGTCCAGGCCCACGACAAGGAGGGTCACCTTCCTGGGGAAGGAGAACGACCTGGTGAGCCTGCACCCCGGGGAGGGGTGACGCAGCTGTCAGCAAGCTTCCCAGGGCAGAGACTTCTCCCCAGACCACACGAGATTTAGCAGCGATATGCACAGGCCAGGAAGATTGTTCCTTGTACGCGTATCGGTTAACGAGGGCTCTTATCGTTGCTGCACGTTAGTGAATTCCGGCTATGCCCTGAGTGAGATCACAAGGAAGTTTTCCAAGCTTCTGCCTGGACCCAAGAGGTTTTAGTGCTGCAAAACCCCCGTATTCGGTCTCCAGCAACCTGTGCCATACACACATCGTTTTCCCTTCGGCTTGCAAGGCAGCAGAGCTAGTTTTGTTTCCAGCATCTTTTCTCCCTTAAAGGTGTGCACAGGCCTGCCTGCGCGGCACGGCTCCGTCTCTCATATTGCAATCCAGTGCTGCTGTTGCAAAGGGAAGACGTAAACTCACTTATCGCCTCTACCACACCCGGCAGTTCCTGCCCGGTGCGAGTTTAACACTTTCCCACAAAGTACACTTTCAAAAGCAAATTAAACCTGCTCTCAGGACACATGGCAACACTCTGGGTGTTTCAGGTTTTCGCCTCGGCTTTCCCAGGGCGCAAGCTGGAGACGCGAGGGCACTGGGGCTGCCCCGGTTCCTGGGGACGTCGCTCCTGGGGCTGGGCACGCGAGCCCCCCGCACGGCCGGGGGGCCCCGCGACCGCCCCGGAGCCATCCCGCGGCGCCCGGGCTGCAGCGCTGCTCCCGCACGGCTAATCCCCGCCGGCCCCTGAATCTCCGCCCTGGCCGAGGACGGGGCCTTGCTGTCCCCTCCGTCCTTGGCGCGCGCAGGACGGCAGGGGACGAAGCCCCTGCGGGGGGGGCCGAGCTGCCCCGCGCCCCGTCCCACCCCGACGCCGCGGGCGTACCTGACGGGCTCCCGCACGGCCTGCAGCCGGGACCAGCAGTGCGAGAAGAGGTGGAACATGCTGCGCAGCCCCGCGCTCTCCCCGGCGCCTCCGAGACGGGCGGGCTGGCGCGGCCCCGCTCGCGGCTGCTCCCCGCGAAAGCCCGCGGGCTCGGCCCCGCGGCGGGACCCCCGCCGGCAGCCCCCCTCGCCCTGCCGGAGCGCAGCTCAGCCTCTCCCGCCCGCTCGCTCCTGCCAGCCGGCCCCTGCCCACTTCGCCTCCTTCGCGCAGCAGCTGCTTCAATCCGATCCGGATTTACGTTACTCCCCGCAGCCTCCTTAATCCCGGCGGGGCCGGGCCCTGGGGAAGCCGAGCGCCGCGGGGCTGGCGGCCGCGCTGGCTGCCGGGCAGCGGCGCGGCATTGCCCGGCAGGCTGCACCGCCCCGCCGTGCCCTCGCTGGCTTAGACGATTGCGGAGGGGACATCTCCTGACAGGCCACGTGGCCTTCCCRGCGGGATTAGCGTCTGCTGTGAGGMACAGCTTCCCCGACTGCCCGTCGGCTCTGAGCCTCCCCCGCGGGATTTGCTCCCGCGCACCGTTCCCCTCGCCCGCGGAGAGCCCTGCTCGCTGCTAGCGTTTCACGCTSTCGCAGGGCGCCCGCTGAGCAGCAAGCGTCCCACGACGCGCAGAGCAGGAATAAAGATCATTTTTCAGGGACGGAGCAGGCACGCCGTTAATCATTAACGGAGGAAGTCTCCGCACTGACGCGGCGGCTGGATGCRACAAGCCGCGACCTTTGGGGTGGGTGGTCGCTTGCAGCTGCTCCGCGGCGTGCACGCTGCCGCCTCCCGCGCGCCTGCTCCTGGCCTCCTTCTGCACGGACGCAGCTCGGGCCGSTGCCGGGGCCGTCCGGACCCCCTTCCCGCAAACCCCCTTCCTTGCACGCTGGAGCAGCCACGTCCCTTTCTATGTGCGTGGCCTTGAAAACCGCCCCAGACCTGTGCAAACCTCGCGCTCGGCTCTCCAAAAGCGGCAGCGGGGCCCAGCCCTGGTCGATGGGCAGTTTGCTCCCGGCGCGGCTGCGGCGGCTCCGGTTACGCAGCCAGGCGCCTGGCCGCGCGCC
>NW_028187177.1:44185-45405 GCF_003343005.1 Rhea americana | reverse complement strand
CCCCGGCCGCCCGCCCGCCCGCTTTCGCCAGGCGGCTCTATTTTGGGCGAAGGAGGCAGCTTTTCTGGACCGCTTCCGCCCCGCGGGCGGGCTGCGCGGTGCCCGCCGGCCCCGCAGGCAGCGCGGAAGCGGCGAGACGTCGGCCTTTGGGTGCCGCGTGCCGCGTGCCGCCGGTGCCTAGCGAACCCGCGGCTCCGGAGCCTGCAGGCTCGCTGCTCCCCCCCCGCTTTCCTCGCCGGGTTTCGCGAGGTGCTTCCCGGGAAGGAGCACCCGCAGCGCCCGGGGGAGCCGCGGGGGTGGCCGCAGCGCCCCGGTGCCCCTTCTGCTGCGAAACGCCCCGGGAGCGGGAGGGACGCTCGCACCGGCGGGACCAGCCCGATCGGTTAATTAAAAGTTACTTCAACTCCTCCYGCCTGGTTTACTGGTGCGGTGTCACCCGCTGCCCCGGCTGGAACTGCAGCCGAAGAGGCCGGGGCCTCCGGCGGCGRGCGCTGCCGGGAGCTGTAAATCCACCCAAAGGAGGCGCCTCCATTTTCTCGTCACAGCGTTTCCGCGGTGAGGCCGCGGGGAGACGCGCCGTGCCCGAGCCGTGCCGCGGCCCGCGGCCTCCCCCCCCCYCGCCGCCACGATCCAGTTGCAGCACGAGTGCACAAGGAAAATGAGCAATAGAAGCAGTCGCGCGAACGTGCAAAGCAAACGGAAAAAATATTTCTCCCGAGCAGAAGYTTTGCCACAGGCTGATGGGCAGAGGGAAAAAAAAAAAAGTTATTTAGAGTGAAATGCAAAATCCAAACACCGTAAGCTGTGAAGCACAGTCAGTTGCTAAGCTATTTCCAAAGTAAGTAACAAGCTCATCCGCAGGGAGATTCCTGGTCGGAAAGGGCAGCGGGGGGCGGGGAAGCGCGGCCGCGGCGGCTGCCGCCCCGTGCACGGCTATATTTGGGCTCGGCACGGCGGCGAGCGCTGCTGGAGCGCTGCCTCCGGCGGGGCAAGAGGCTGGCTCCCGGCGCGGGCGGGCGGGCGGCTCCGGCGCTCCCCGAGGGCCCCCCAAGGGGCTCGCAAAGGGCTTTTCTGCGYGCAGTCCGGGGTTAGGAAAATCGCGCGGTCCGGCTGCTCTGCAGCCTTTCCGGAGGGCAGCGAGCTGCGGGTCCCGCGCGGCGGCAGGACCCGGGGCTGGGGCTCGGGGCAGAGCCGCGGGGGCAGCGCCGCCCGGCTCGCTT
>NW_028187177.1:37050-42086 GCF_003343005.1 Rhea americana | reverse complement strand
GGGCCGGGCCGCGATGGACGGCCCGAGCGGGGGCTGCCCGCCCGCCGCCGCCGCCCCGTCGCGGCTGAAACCGCCGCTGAGCATCGTCTTCTCGACGGCGCTGTTCTGCGGGGAGGGCGCCGCGGCCGCGGCCCTCTGCTTCTCCTACGGCCACTCCGACGACCGCTTCTGGCTGGCGCTCACCGTCTTCTTCGTGCTCTGCCCCTCCGTGCTGGTGCAGCTCACCCTCATCTTCGTGCACCGCGACCTCAGCCGCGACCGCCCCCTCGTCCTGCTCATGCACCTGCTCCAGCTCGGGCCGCTCATCAGGTGAGCTCGGCTCGGCTCGGCTCGGCKCGGGGGCTGCGGGGACCCTGGCATGGCATGGCCCGAGGGTGGTGCGGGGAATCTGGCACGGCACAGCACGGCACTGGGACCCCTGGCATGGCACAGCCCGGCACGGCATGGGGTGGTGTAGGGACCCCTGGCGTGTCATGGCCGGGGGTTGCAGGAACCTGGCACGGCACAGCACGGCCTGGGGGCCCCCTGCATGGCACAGCCCGGCACGGCACGGGGGGGGTGTAGGGACCCCCGGCATGGCACAGCCAGGGGATGTGGGAACCTGGCACGGCACAGCACGGCGCGGGGGTCCCCTGCATGGCACAGCCTGGCATGGCACAGGAGGTGTGGGGACTCCGATACGGCACGGCACGGGGGCTGCGGGGACCCCCGGCAGCTGGGGGTGGCCGGGGGGTGGGGGTGCTCCAGGGGGGCTGAAAACTCCAGGGCAGAGCAGGGAACGGGGGGCGGGGTGGGGGTGGGGGTCTGTGGGGCCTTGCCCCGCCCCGTGGGGGCTGGGAAGGGCCAAGCACCCAGGGCGCCTGGGGATCATCCCTGCAGCAGCCCTGCTGTTCCCAGAATAGCTCCCGCTGGCCCCCGGTTCCTCTCCTCCCCTGGGCCCCGGCAGAGGCAAGCCCTGCGGGTGGCTCCTGCTCCCAGTCCCCGTCCCGCAGCAGCTTTTCCCGGGCCACCCTCCCCCAGAAAGGTGCGTGAGCCCTGCCAGAGGGGACAGCAGCCCCTCGCCTGCCCCGTCCCTCCCGCTGCGCGYGCGCCCCCCAGGCCATGGGCACGGCCCCCCAAGCCTGTTGCAGCCAAGCTGCTAGGAAGGTTCTTCACGTCATTGCTGCTGGCAGTCGGCACTTCCCCTTCTCTTTGGGTTTTGCCACCTCCTTTAGGAGATGATGATACGAAAGCTGRCAGCACAAATCTCAGCTGGGGAGGTTCGAGGGTGGCCATGAGCCAGGGACCTGCCACCGGCAAAAGCTCCCAGGGGGCGGAGACGAGCAGGTTATGGGTGACGGAGGAGAAGAGCCTGGCGCAGGAGCGGGGCCAGCGCCAGGACGCAGCCGGGGAGAGGAGGCCGAGGGGGCGGACGTTGCACAATCCGGGGAGATGCTGCGCTCTCACTCCTCGGGAATGCCAAGGTGCCTCCCTGGAGGCCCGAGGGCTCCCGGGGCGTCATTAGCTCGGCCGGTTCCTCCCCGTGCAACAGCGGGGACGGGAGAGCCGCGCTGGGGCCCGGAGCCGGCACCCGCGGCRAGTGGGTTCGCGGGCGGCACGGCAGATCACGTCCCTGCTGCGCGGCCGGGGTGCGGAGCGGCGGTCCCCGCGGGGCCCTTCCCCACCGCGGCGAGGGAGAGCCCCGGCAGCCACCCCGGAGGCTYGGGGTGCTGCAAAGGGCAGCAAGCGGCACGCCAGCAAAGCCGCCCGGCGCGCGGCCGCTCGCCGGAGGCATCCTGAGCAGCGCGGGGGAGCGGCCTCGGTCGGATCCCCCGGCTGAAAATAGAGCCCAGCCTGCTGAGAAATTTTGGCAAGGCATCGTAAGGCAGCTCTGATTGCCCTTGAAATCAGCCCTTTGGGATGAAACCATATTCCCGTTAGTCTGCAATAAACCGTGTGCACTGGCTGGTCTGGGGAGAGAACTCATCCAAAAACCTCATTCCATTTGGGCCTGAAACAGAGCAACTTCTGTTGTCCTAATGACTGCTCATAAATAATTATCTGCTGTTGGTCCTAGAGCCAGCGAGTTTTGGAGCAGAAGCCAAGCCTGTCAAAGATTAGCTGCCTTCTGCTAATCGCTTCTGGTACAGGCACACGCGCCTGCAGGAGCCGGAAAGGCTCCTGGAAAAGCTCGGGGAGGCTCTAGCGGCCTCTCGGAGGGGAGGAGGCAGAGCCGCGCGGAAAAGGCAACCGAGCTTGAAGATCGCTTGCAGTGCCCTGTGCAGATGGGGCTCAGGAAGTCCTGTAACCACCAACCAGATAAGATACCGGCTTTCATCCGGCTCTGCGCTCGCTGCTGTCGGGCTCAGCCRAGAGGGAGCTGTAAAAGCCTCTTGCTCAGCGGAAGGAGTTAAATACAACGCAGGAGAATTCTCCTGCCCCCCCAGGGGACAGACTCCTTCCCTTGCGAGAGGTCGGCTTCAGCTGCGTCCCCACCAACGAAGCCATAGGTTTCATGTCTAAGCTTGTCTTTCTCGCTGCTAGGTAGTTTTTGCCCCCGACTCACATTTTGCCCTGGGCGCCGGAGCGGAGGGGAGCCTGCTGCAGCCCAGGCGTATCCCTGCCCTGGCTCGAAATCCCGCGGGCTGGGGATTGCCTCGGCTGCTTGCATCGCGGCTGAACAGCTGTGCCCAAACTCAGCCGGCCGCGTCCCGGCCGGAGCAGGCCCGGCTTCCCCCGGGCGGCAGGGGAAGAGCCCTCCGCGCCGGCGGCGATCGCCGGCACCCGGGCGCGAAGGCGGTGGCCTGAGGGCTGCTCCGTCCCCGCAGGTGCGTGGAGGCCCTGGTGGTGTACTGCTGGTCGGGGAAGGAGGAGGAACCCTACGTCACCATCACGCGCAAGAGGCGGCTGCGGAAAGGCTATGARGTGGAGATGGAGCAGGAGGTGGGCCACTCGGCCCGCCGGCTGGCCACCCACCGCAACGCCTTCAAGCGCATGGCGGTCATCCAGGCCTTCCTGGGCTCCACGCCGCAGCTCACGCTGCAGCTCTACATCAGCGTCCTCGAGAAGTACGTCCCCCCTGCCCGAGGTAAGGGCTGGGCCCGCGGCGACGCGCAGGGCTGTTACCTGGTTTTACAGGCTACCTAAAGACTTGTGACTTCCCTTGTAAATCCTTCCACCATATCAATTTCTGCGCCTTCCTGATAGCTGGAGCTCCCAAACCCAACGCTGCTGCTCTTGCAGTTAYTCACGACACAAGGAAGCCCGCTGGCCTCCATCGCTCCACTCGTGGTTATTTATGAGCTCAGGTCCTTGGTGTGGCCAAGCAAAGTGGTAACTTGGCTTGATATGCAAACAAACCTTGCACGCAGCTTTCTAATTTTAGTCTCTGATGAATAACTCGTCTTTGCTGAGCCTCACTCCCCTGCAGTCCTGGAAGCCCAAATATTTGGTAGTGTACAGAGTCCAGGACAGAAAGCAGGCTAGAAACCAAGATAAACCTTACAGCAGATGAGGAGAAAATGTGGATTCATATGTGCAGACGGCTGCACTGGGGGCCYTCCACTCCAGGCACTGTCCCCCATGCCTTGTAGTTGAGGATGTTGTACCCACTAGATGGTGAAAGTACTACAGATACGTGAAGGGCTCTAGAAACTCCATTTCCAGCATTCCCCAAATTCCCAGACACGGACGCTGCCCAGCACAAGTACAAGGTTTCCTCCAAGGTCTCCCTTGCAAGCCCTGGRGTAGGGGACAGGCTAGGGTGAAATGAGATCTCCCAGGTCCTTGTTCCTGGGAGCCATTCCCAGGCCCCGTACCTGCTGTCCTTGGCCGAGCTGTCTGGCCCCTTTCCCTCCGCAGCAAGGACCTTGCTCTGTGCTGGCAGGAGGCCAGTGTGGATGTGAACACGCACGAGAGCCCTTAGAAATCCTGCCCTTGGCTAAACGCGAGTGAGCATTGACGTTTCCTAGAAATAAACTTTGCTTTGCAGCCCCTAGAAATATGGTGGCTCTAGAGGTGCCCACAGGCCGCTCATATCATAGCACCRGCTGGAGCTGAAATGTGGGGCACGGGCTGAGGGGACGGCTCTTGGCCCCGGGCGGGGGCAGAGGGACGCAGGCGCGCGCGGGCCTCGCTGCCCAAGCCGTGCCCCGCTCACCCTCCGGCAGCGTGTCTTGCGTGGACCGTGTCAGCGCAGCAGGGATCGGTGCCTGGTTCAAACACCAGGTCCCGATCCCCGCTCTCCCTCCCCCTGCAGCCGTCCTCATGGGGATCTGCCTGGTGTCCGTCACCTATGGGGCACTCATCTGCAACGTCCTGGCCATCCAGATCAAGTACGACGACTACAAGGTTCAGCTGCGGCCGCTGGCCTTCCTCTGCATYGTGCTGTGGCGCAGCCTGGAGATCTCCACCCGCGTGGCTGTCCTCGTGCTCTTCGGCACCGTCTTCAAGCACTGGGTCATCCCCATCGCCCTGGCCAACCTGCTGGTGGTCTTCTTCCTGCCCTGGGTGCAGTTCTGGCGCAGCGGCACGCGGCTGCCCGACAACATTGAGAAGAACTTCAGCCGGGTGGGCACGGTGGTGGTGCTCTGCGCCTTCACCCTCCTCTACGCCGGCATCAACATGTTCTGCTGGTCCGCCGTGCAGCTCAAGCTGGCCGACCGGGACCTCATCGACAAGTCGCAGAACTGGGGCCGCCTGGCCGTGTACTACGTCGCCAGGCTGCTGGAGAACGCGGCCCTCGTCATCCTCTGGTACTTCTTCAAGACGGACGTCTACGAGAACGTCTGCACCCCGCTCCTCGTGGTGCAGCTGCTGCTCGGCTACTGCCTGGGCATCTACTTCATGCTCCTCTTCTTCCAGTACCTGCACCCGTGCCGCCAGCTCTTCCACCACAACGTCGCCGACTTCCTGCACTGCGTGTGCTGCCGGCGGCGCGCGCCGGGCCRGCCGCTGCCCCTCGAAGCTCCCTGCGAGCCCGGCGTGAGGCACAGCATCGTCTGAGCCGTGCCGCGGCGGGTGCCGCCCCGGGGACCCCCGCATGTGCCGCTTCCCCT
>NW_028187177.1:34336-36984 GCF_003343005.1 Rhea americana | reverse complement strand
GCGTGCCGTGGGGCCGTGCGAGCGGTGAAGACGCCTGGCCACGGCGCCGAGTCCACCCCTGGGGACGAGCGGACACGCAGGGCACCACCGCGGCGCGCGCGCTGGCCCCGAGCCCGGCTGGGACCCGTTTGGCGGGGGCACCGGAGGGTGCTCAGCCCCAGAGGGTCAGCACCGCCGCAGCGAGGCCGGGGTGGTTACTCACCCTTGTAGGCTTTTTCCAGGAAAGGGAGGACGTCGAGGGCAGCGGGGAGGCTCGTGTGTGCGGAGCGGGGCGGGCGCGTGACTCCCTCCCCGCACCTCCAGCCACCAGGAAGTTTCTACCTGAAAAAGGCCCRTTTTGTGCCAAAATGCTGCAAYGGAAAARAAAAGGGGGGGGGGGAAGGAGRAGGGAAACCCACCCGCCTGGGGCACCCATGCCCCAAGCATCTCACCCCCGCGCCGCGGCGCCAGAGGTGCCCGAGGCCGCGGAGGAGCCGTGTCCCCGCACCCGTCCCCTCCGGGGTGGGGGCTGCCTGTGACCCTCCCGGCGTGGAGGGAGCGGGGAGCGGGGGGCCGCCCGGCCGAGAGGAGGAGGAAACGAGCTTTGCTGCAGGTGCGGGAAGCTGGGAGGGCCGCAGGTGCGGGGGAGCAGGCGCCGCCGCCTTCCTGGAGCGCGGCTGCGGGAACCGCTCGGCATTTCCTCAAAGGCTCCGGGGAAAGCCCCGGCGGCCGCCCGGGAGCCATAAAGGCGGCGGCGAGGAGCTCGCCGCTGCCAGCAGCATGGGGAACTGGCTGGTGAACCACTGGTTTTCGGCCGCCGTGATTGTGAGTGCCGCGGGGACGGGCGGGYGCAGCCGCGGGGGTCTGCGCGCGACTTCGGGGCAGCCGCGGCYGCGGCCCGGGGGCTCTCGGGGACGAGCCCCGGCTGACGCGCTCCGCCGGCTCTGCGCTTCGCGAGTCCGCTGCCCGGCGCTCGCTGCGGGGAGGAACGAGGAGCTCTGCAGCCCTCGGCCGGGAGGGGGGAGCCCGGGAAGCCGGGGGGCAGGCTGGCCCCCGTGTTAAGGGAACCTGGATTAAAAGAAAATACGGCTCCGTGTGTTCAGGCTGCTGGGCGAAACCTGCAATTACTCGTTGCTTGGCCGCGCCGTCGCAGTCGGGGCGCGTCTCCCGCGGAGTGGGGGGCTGCGCGGCCGGCGTGCGCCCGCTTCCCAGGCGGGAGCGGGAGCGGCAGCGTCCCACGACAGCCCCCGCCGGGGGGAGATCCCGTAGCCGAGGTGAAAGTCCRCCGCCGCCGCGCCGCAGCCCCGCTGGAGAAGCGGCGTGCGCCCGGCTGCGCGCTGTGCCAGGAGCCGGAGCRCCCGCAGCGCGCGGGCACCTGCAAACGCCTGGGGAAACACGGATCTGCRGAAAACTGGCTTGTGGTTGTTTTTATTTTTTAAACGGCAATTTTTTTAAAACCCAACCTCAGACAGACTGGCCTTAAATGCGCTGCAAAAAAGTACCAGCTGCTGGCAGTGGGGCGCCGTGCTGACCCCGAGCAGCACGGGCTGGGGGGCTGTTTCCGAGGCCCCTCCAGGCTCGGCCGTGCTCGTAAGGAAGCAGCGATCCGCTGCGGCACGGCCTGGCGGCGCCGGGGGGGGCGAAGCGGCAAGGCTGGGAAAGCCACGACCCTGCGAAATTTCCTGCTCCTGGATGCGTCCCCATTGCCAGCCCTGCTCCGGCTCTCGGTGCCTTTGCCTGGGACCCTCCCTCGAGCAATAACCTYGCTGCCGCCACGGATGTTTTCGCTACCGTCCTTTCCTCATTCTTTCCRTGCGGATGATGCTCGGTCGATGACAGTTATTTTGCAAGACTCTCACGCCCGTTTGCACCTTTGGCCTCGCGTCTCTGTGCCGCTGCGGCTCTTACCGTAAGGAAGCAGGAGGAGCCGCCTGTCCCGATGCCCTCCAGTGCTCCGCACGGTGCAGGATGAGGCCCTCAGCTGCGGGGGCCGGCTTGGTGCTGGGGTCCCTCGCGGGGCAGCGCGGGTGAAGGCCTTGGCTTTCCCTCTGCAGGCCGCCTGGCTGGGCATCAATGTCTTCCTCTTCACGTACTACTTTCTGTTCTTCGACCGCGACGAGCGGTACTTCTACACCAGGGAGATCCTCGGGGTAAGGCCCAGCACCGCGCCCGCCCGGCCCGTCCTGCCCCAGCCCTGCATCGTGCCACCCAAGTCCCCATCCCGTCCCAGCATCACTTCATCCCAGTCCCCCCAAGTCCCCATCCCGTCCCAGCATCACTTCATCCCAGTCCCATCCCATCCCAGCATCGCTCCGCCCTGGTCCCAGCACGGTCCATCTCCTGCACCCCGTCCCACTCCAGCACCTTTCATTCCCAGCTCACAGCCCAGCCCCAACCAACCAGCGCTTGGCCCCAGTCCCCGTGCCAGCCCCAGCCGAGCCCCACGTTGCCCATGCTGGGGGCAGCCCTGTGGGGCAGCCAGGCATAGGGCCGTGCCGCAGCGCAGTGCTGCTCACCCCCTGCCTCTGCTCCACTCTCCCCAGTCGGCCTTGGCGTGGGCCCGGGCATCGGCCAAGTGCCTGAACTTCAACAGCATGCTGATCCTGCTGCCCGTCTGCCGCAACCTGCTCTCCTTCCTGCGGGGGACCTGCTCCGTGAGTGCCAGCACC
>NW_028187177.1:21170-33129 GCF_003343005.1 Rhea americana | reverse complement strand
TGCCCCCCCCCCCAGCCGTGCACACCATCGCCCACCTCTTCAACCTGGAGCGCTACAACCGCAGCCAGCAGGCCACCGACGGCAGCCTCGCCGCCGCCGTCTCCAAGCTGCACCTGCGGGGCACCAAGTGGCTGAACCCCATCCACTCCAACCAGACGGTGAGCGCCGGCCCGCGSCCGCCCGCGCCCGCCGCCCGCGCCCCCGCCTCACCCCCCGCCTCTCCCTCCCCGCAGACCCCCGAGTACGTGGCCTTCACCACCATCCCGGGGCTGACGGGGATCATCATCACGCTGGCGCTCATCCTCATGGTCACGTCCTCCACCGAGTTCATCCGCAGGAGCTACTTCGAGGTCTTCTGGTACACGCACCACCTCTTCATCATCTACTTCGCCGGGCTCGTCATCCACGGCATCGCGTAAGGCTCCTCCCGCGCCCGCCCTGCGGAGCGGCTCAGGGCAGCGCCCGCCGCCCCCAGGACCCGCACAGAGCTGCTGCGCGGGGCGGGACAGGCAGATGAGCACGGCCAACGCCGTCAACACCAGTTTAGGAGGCTCGGGGTGGCCCTCTCTTCCCCGGCAGGGTGGCACAGCCCCGGACGGGCTGTGGGATCTCCGTAACCGGGCGTTTGCGGCCTCCGTTAGCCCAAGCCCTCACCAGCCCCATCCTGCCTCGCTCCCCGTGCCCTGGACGGCCCCCCGCTCACCCCCCGCCTCTCCGCAGCGGCCTGGTGCGCGGGCAGACGGAGGAGAGCATGGAGGAGGCGCCCCCCCAGCACTGCGCCCAGTACCTCGCGGACGAGGACTGCGGGCACCACTGCTGCAAAGAGCCCGAGTTCGGGAGCATTCCCGCGGAGGTAGGGCCAGCGGTGGACCCCGTGGCTGTCACCCGCGGGGGGCCRGGGAGAGGAGAAACTTTTCCCTGGCACGCTCCCCTTAGTGGGAGTGCTTGGCCCGGGCTGCTCCAGCCTCCCTTCCCGGCATCTGCAGCCCTTTGCTCTCCTCTGTCCCCACAGTCCTGGAAGTGGGTTCTGGCCCCGGTTCTCCTCTACATCTTTGAGAGGATCCTTCGGATCTGGCGTGCACGGCAGAAGGTGGTTGTTACCAAGGTAGGCGATGCTGGAGCCTGCGTCTTCAGCTGGCAGCAACAGGCAGCAGAAGAGGGAAGATGTCTCTGCAGCTCCATGCTGGGTGGCTGCAGGGAGGTAGGCAGGGGCTGCTGCAAAAGCCCCAGCAGGGACGGGGCCAGGTCAGACACTGAGCCCCAGGTCTTGCTCTCCCAGGTGGTCATGCACCCCTCCAGAGTGCTGGAGCTGCAGATGCAGAAGAAGGGCTTCCACATGGAGGTGGGGCAGTACATTTTTGTCAACTGCCCCACTGTCTCTCTCCTGGAGTGGCACCCCTTCACCCTCACCTCAGCACCTGAAGAGGACTTCTTCTCCATCCACATCCGGGTGGCCGGGGACTGGACAGAGAGTGTCATTGACACCTTCCAGCAGCAGAAGCCAGAGATGCCCCGGTAGGTGGGGAGCCCCCAAAGTGACCATCCTGAGGATTCAGGGAAGCTGTACCTTTTACCCAGACCTTGTCTTGGCCAGGATCGAGGTGGACGGCCCTTTTGGCACTGCCAGCGAAGACGTGTTCCAGTATGAGGTGGCCATGCTGGTGGGAGCAGGCATCGGGGTCACCCCCTTTGCCTCCATCCTGAAGTCCATCTGGTACAAGTTCCAGCAGGCTGACCAGGCCCTCAAGACCAAGAAGGTAATGGGTGCTTCATGGGACCAGCTGGCCCTATAGCCACCCCTGTGCTGCAGCAGGTGCATCAGTCACTATCCCAAGGCCGTAGGTTTCTCCATACTCAGAGGCACTCAGCTGGGCATTGAATCCTTCCACCAACCCTGCTCTGCTCTGCCTGGAGTAATGCCTCTTTCCCCTGTGCAATTGCATCCCAGATCTACTTCTACTGGCTCTGCCGGGACACGGGGGCCTTTGCTTGGTTCAACGACCTGCTTGCCTCGCTGGAACAGAAGATGGCCGAGTCTGGCAAGGCAGACTTTCTCACCTACAGGCTCTTCCTCACCGGCTGGGACACCAGCATTGTGAGTCAGTTTGGGCACAAGAGCAATGGGGGACACAGCATGAGTTGGGGACTGAGATGGCAAGGAGACACTGGAAGAGCATGTTGACAGCTCACAGAGATATGCAGTCTGGGAATGGGCTTTGCCTCTCTCAAGTATGCAGCATCAGTGGAAACTCCCTAATGATAAGGGACTTTTAATTAAGGTGAGCTGGGTGATGGTGAGCAGGGTCCTAATTCTCCCCAGGCCAACAACGCAGCGCTCAACTTTGACACCGCTACAGACGCAGTGACTGGCCTGAGGCACAAAACCATCTTTGGGCGGCCCATGTGGAACACCGAGTTTGCAGCCGTGGCCAGTGCCCACCCCAGGTGAGAGCTGGGACGCAGAGGTGTAGGATGCCAGAGCTGGGACATCTCCCCACCCAGAGCGGTGCACCTCACTGGCCATATCTGCCACCCCTCACCACAGGAGTGGGCAAGCACAGACTTTTGGGAGGGGATGTGCACCCTCCCTGCAGATCGTGGGGTTTAATCCCTTTTTTCCCTGAGCGGTGGACAAACCTCTTTGCTACACACATTCATCCTTTCTCCCTGCAGGCTGCAGCAAGGGCAGCCAATGCACCAGAGGTGAGAAGCCTCGCAGCGAGGGAGCACACCTCCTCCTCCCTAGAGCTAACAGCCCCTCACTGTTTGCAGGTCGGTGGTTGGTGTGTTCTTGTGTGGGCCAGAGGCCTTAGCAAAGAGCTTGCAGAAGTCTTGCCACCAGCACTCCAGCCTGGACCCCAGGAAGGTCCAGTTCTACTTCAACAAGGAAAATTTCTAAGGAGGATCCATCCTGTGACCATGGCTTGTGGAGGACAACCAGCTGGTCTTTGCATGCCCTTTCAGACTGAGTCAGGTTGGCCAGGGCTAAGCACATCAGCTGTAGAGCACTTGCATCAAACCCAGGCAAGACACAGCAAGACATTCCTTCTCCATGAGAAACCCTATGCTCAAAGACTGTTGCCTTCTTGACTCAGTCTACAAAGAGACCTTGTGAGGGGAAGGGGCCCAGAGCTCAGCACAGTCCTCCATGAAGAGAACCAGAGCAAGCATCATGATGCTGTGTTATTGTGGTAATACCAAGGCTTGGAGCAGCTGTAACCAGCTGGAGCACCCAGCAGGCTGGGCAGAACTGCAGGACAGCGGGATGGAACGGGAGCTGGACCTGCTGAGCAGTCACCGGGGATAAAACATGCTGCTCTTCGTGTTTAAAGTTCTTTGCATAAGAGGTTAAATTAAACTTTCTGCCCTCTGCAATAAAAGCTGAAGGTGGTGACCAAGTCTATGAAGGTACAAAGGGAGCCCATTTTTGCCCCCTTACTGGGGGCTGCAACAGCCAGGCTGGCTTTGCCGTGAACCAGCCCTTAGCAGAGAAGTGTGAAGTGTGGCTGGCTGCCTGCCAGCCCCCTCTTTGTGCAGGAGCTAACACCCAGCCAAGCCTGCGCCGTCTGCCAGGCACAAACCAGGGCACAGAGCAGTTAGGATCGACATTAAATGTGGCAAAGGCAACAAATTACAAATTCTGCTCAGATGTATTCAGGGAAGAGGGGGAAAACATGCTCCCAGGGCAGACAGGTGCTGTAAGTGATACAGCAATTCGATACAGAGCCCTTCCCAGCCCATTCACCAGGGACAGAAAGACAAGCTCCCCACCCTGCCCCACGCAAGCTTCAGGCCAGCCAGGCCAGGCTGCAGCAAGGTGCTCAGCCTGCGTAACAGGCAGGCTGCATGGCTCTGTCCTTCAGCCCCTAACTCCACAGCCTCTTTAGGTGAGGACGCTGCTCCAGTATGCCCCAGGGAAGACAAGTGAGGCAAATAAGCATTTTATAAAGCACAAGTTAGTGCCTAGGATGCAGCTACCTCTATACAGAGTTACTGTCACTTATACCCCTCAATACCTCCTGCAGGCTGCCTCAGTGCTGCCATCTCCAACTAGACCCCCTCTCTGGGTAGTCTGCACGCTTCATCCAGTGGCAAGAGCCACTTTCCAGTAGAGAAATGCAGAAGCACAGTATCCCTGCTGCAAGACATGCAAGCAGCCCACCCTGCACAAGCATTACAGGCCAGACAGGCTCCTCAGCCCCAGCCTGGTCCCCCATCAGTCTCCCCAGGTCACCCTGCAGGCTTTGTGCAAGTACCTCCCACCACACACCACCCTTGCACAGACCACCAGTCGCAGGGGGGCTATTTCTGCCACATTCACCACAAACAGTATGGCCTGCTGGGGAAATCAGAGGAACCCAAATAGTCCAGACGAGTCTGGAGCCAGGCCAGGCTATTCCCAGCACCCAACAGTCCCCATTCTGCCTCCACAGTGGCAGAGGTCACACAAGTCAGTCTGCGACAGGACTTTACTCAAACCCTCCTCCCACTTTATTTCAAACATCATAAAATATGCTCAGAGGAAAAGAGATGAATGAGAGGGCAAAACACATTGGAGGGGGAGGAGAAACCTCTCCCTAAATGCAGCATCAGCTCAGATGGTGATGGGAAGCAGCCGCCACAGAACGTCACCTCTGTCCAGGCAGATGGCATTTTTACCGCACGCCTGCCAAGCCTGCAAGAACCAAGGGTGACAGAATGAGCCCTTGCACTGAGAAGTAAGCCCCATATAGACCAGCCCTCCGATCCACTGCAAAGGAACAGGCTTAGGGTGAGGCAGAGTTAAGGGCTGACCCATCCCCCTTGTCATTACCTATCACGGTGCCCCTGTGGATTTCTGGATTTGCTCCTTTAGAATAAGGATACTTTGCCGTTGCTCTGGGGGCAGCATGGCAATCTGGTCTGCTGTCAGCTGCAGAACCTGCATGATCAGGGCTGCCTGCGGGGAGAGAATCAGACAAGCTGTGCGTTAGAGCAATCCCAGGTTACTGGAGCCAGGAAATGGGGTGCTGGTGGGATTAATTCCCCTGTGCAGCACGACCCAGGTGCTGCTTGAGCTCTGAGCAGACTGGGGTGAAAAAAACGCACCCTCTCCAAACTAGTGGGAACTGTACCTCCCAAGGCTGAGGGGCACCAGCACTAACTCCCTGAGGCAGGCTGTCCTCTGCCACAGCAAGGAGTGCAAGGGACCAGCCCCTCCCCTCCTCAGGTGTCTCAACATTTCTTTTGTCCACTCACCTTCTCATGATCCTGTGGGGTGACCTGGCTCTGTCCAGGGCTAAAGCCTCCAGGCTGACCAGCTCCTTGGACCCCTGCCCCAGGAATGCCCCCTCCTTGCATGCCAGCCCCTGCCATGTTAGGTACCTGTGGGCACAACAGAAGGTGTAAGAGGGTCTCCAGACTTGGCTGTACAAATACACCCCCACCTAGTCCCAAGCCAGGACATCATCAGCGCTAGATCAGCCACGCAGGTGTTGTGCATACCTGGCGGGGTCCCTGCGGGCCACCGGCTCCCATATTAAGTGGCCCAGGACCCTGTATCCCACCAGGCATTGGGCCGCGTGGGTTGGGACCAGGCCCTCGAGGCTCCAGGCCCCGGGGCTCCATGACCCTGGCCTCCATGGCCCTCGCTTCCAGGACCCGTGGCTCCAGGACTCGTGGCTCCATGCCCCTTGGCTCCAGGCCTCGTGGCTCCAGGCCTCGCGGCTCCATCACACGCGGCTCCAGCCCTCGTGGATCTCTTCCAACTGCAAAGGAAAAACAAGGTAAGCTGTGGAAGGGAGTTGTGCTGTAGAAAGAGTTGGAGTGAGCCCGCTGCCTCCTTTGCCTGGGGGCCTAGCAAATGCTGGAAAGGCGCAGGGCTGGGGGCAAAAAGGACACACCTGGACAAAGTCCTTTGCCCTGTCAGACTGTCCCGCCTTGTTCTGGGGTCATTTCACTGCCCAAACCCCTTTCCTGTGTCTCGCACCGGGGCAGCGGGCTCCACTCTTTGACTTTTCACCTGCTTGCTTTAAGCCACCCATTCTTTCATGCCCCCGCTCTCACCTCGAGCATCCATCAAGGGCCCCCGCGGCTCTCCCATCAGCGGTCGGGGTTCTCCCATGGGTCCCCCCCTCATCTCATGGGGGGGGCCACGGCTGTCATGGCCAGGCATATGGTGCATAGGGGCTCCTTGGTGGGGCGGCCCAAGGTAACCTCTGACGCAGAGAGACGAGGAGAGCAAAGCAGGAGAAAAAGCGAGAGAGTGTGAGTCAGACGCTGGCTTGGCATGGTCTGGGCAGAGTGCTGGGATTGCCCCCGAAGCCAGCCATGGGGAAGGAGGGCGAGGCTGGCACAGGGATGGGTGCTATCAGTCCCATATCACAGGGCTGCAGTTATTGCCCTGAAGACGTCCCATTTCCAAGAAAACAGGCCAGTCCATGGGGTTGGCAGCACACAGGCCTCCAACCAGGCAGCAGTGACTAGGCAGAAGGCTCATGCCATCCCTGCCCTCAGGGAGAGGCCACCTTTGGGCAGGGGGCAGTGCGAAGGGCTCCTCTCCTTCCCTCTCCCCTCACCTGGGCTCCACTTCTCCAGTGACTGAGAGCAGGGTCCCTCCACGAGGGTCATTCGGGGCATCTCCCAAAAGGCCTCGGGGTGGCGGGCCACTAGCAGGTAGAGGTCCACGCTGCATAGGGGCCCTCGGGTCTGGCATGGGCACTGCCAGGGAGACACACAAGAGCTCGTGAGGATCGACATGACCACTGCTGTGCTGAGACTGCCCCCCAGCRCCCTCAGGGCTGGAGCGTGGGATGGCTTCACTGCCCTCTGGCACGCAAGCGGGCGGGCTGTGCTGACTGCCGGCAGGCAGCCCCTTGGACAAGGTGAGAGCACAACAAAGCCCCTTCCCTGGAGGCTAATTTCAGCCTTTTTTTTTTCTCTCTCTGGTTCTGTCTCACACTCTTTACAACACCAGGTGGCCAAAACGAGTCTGGGTACCCCCATGGCAATCCCTAAGAGCATGAGCCAAACACCCTGCTGATGTAGGACTAGGAGCAGAAGCAAGACCTGGAAGTCTCCTGCTAGTGACACCTCAAAAGGGGTTGGACCCTAGGCAAAGACCTTCTCTGGGCAGGCTCTCCTTTTCCACCAGTGACTCTCTGGGCACAGCACTAGCCTGTTCTCTCCTCCGGCCCCCAGAGGRAATCCTGCCTCCTCCTAACCCTGCCAAGCTACGCAGAGTGATGTGCCAGTTCCTGCCCCTGCGTGCAGTGGGGTGAAAGCTGCTCTCTCTGTGCACTCCACAACGAGCTCCATGAGGGAAGGGAGCTGGCAGGTGCAGGGATACCTTGAACGCGTTCGATAGACGCAGGCCTGGCAGGTCCCACGGGCGAGAGCTGCAGGTTCCCTGGGCAAGCAGCAGGAAAAGAGGGAGAAGAGCAGACACGTAAATAGTGTATGCACACASACACACTCAGCCTTGGGAACAGCGCTGCCAAGGCCCGCAGGGGCCTGCACAATCAGCTCTGCTCCCTGCGGTCCCCCAGAACACCTATTCGGAAAGACACTGCCTGCTGCAGGCTTGGCTTTGTCAGCTTCTTCCACTAGGGCCAGCTCTTGACACCACGAGCACGCCAACCACCGCGGCAACGTCTGCGCAGCCCTCGCCCTGCTCACTGGGAGCACGTGCGGACCAGACCACACCCCACACAGGACATCCCGCCGAAATAACGGGCATGATGCGGGGCAACACTGCGCACCGCAACACACAGCGAGTCCAGGCAGTTTCTGCCTCTGCCCACAGCTTCCCATGACACTGCCCAGCTCCAGCTTTCTGCTGGGGGGTACCAGCAAAACTGCCAAGGACCGTAGGATTGCTCTCAGGGAGACAACATCCCCCGAAGAAAATGAGTCAGCTGCTCTTAAGATATGTAAGGCTGAAGGATCTCAAAACAGTTTTGCCATGTTCCTGACACAGGGCCTAAGATACAAATCAAGGCAATACAGATATTAGCTCCCTGCATGCCTTACTACTGGAAGAACAGGAATGCCTCGGCTGCGCTAAACTCAGTGCCTGCCTTGACAGGGCAGCCATGCAACACGTTGAACTGTAAGGAATCTGGCTCCAGGGCTGGGTTGTACAGACCTTGTCTGCAGAGGGAGGGCCGAGCAATCACTCACTGGGAAATTCCCTGCCAAGCCTCGCACTCACTATTGCAAGCAAAAGCAAAGGCCCAGCTCCCTCTGCTGGGCACGGCACAGAGAGCACAGGGAGACATGGGCAGACACCGCGGCCACGCAGCTGCTTCCCAGCACCCAGACAGCAAAGGAGCAGGACAGGAATTGGAGAAGAGCAAGCTCTCCCTGCCCACACAAGCACAGGGACAGACACGGGCTCACAGATGGATGGAAAACACAGGCAYATCCCACTCGGTGGGGCTCTGCGGGACCAGCGGCTCTCCTGACTTCCAGGGCACGCCTGCACAACACGGTGCAGGGCAAGCTGGAGGCACACCGGTGCACGTGCTGGAGCCCTGGAAGCAAGAGAGCTGTTATCACAGCCTTGTGCCTAAGCGAACAAGCCCAGCACTGTGGGAGCTGCTCCATCTCCAAACTCGGGGCTAGCGAGGCTGCGGGTAGCTGGCGGGGGCGCTCCCGATGCAGTGTAGCTCAGGACCCACTGCCTTGGCCCCAACTGGAGCGAGGCTCACGTGAGACAGCGTTAACAAACGTGCGCTTTACCTTGTCCGCGCTCCAAGGGCACAGGCCCTCCTCCCGGCATCCCAACCTGCGGCTGCATCCCACCTGAGAGGGAAGGGACAGAGATCAGACCCCTTCCCGACTGTCCCAACGCAGCTTACCAACTGCTCTGGCTCAGAACAGCCTCCCCAGTCTCAGTTCCTGGGGTGGTACCCACAGACTTATTTTGCTGCTGTCAGTTGCCCGCAGAGCCCAGTCATCCTTCCGAATGCCTGCTGGCGGCAGCCGCGCTCACAGCTCACAGCACGGGAGCACGAACTGTTCCAGCAGCAGCACCCGCACAGGGCCAAACGCTCCAGCGAGGGGGAAAGCACAGCCAGGCTAACCAGGCTGCCTGCCCGACCTGCGTGCCTATGACAGCCCGGGGACCACGCGGGGCGAAACAGGCACTCACCTCCCGGAGCCATGGGGCCGGGGCCCGGGCCCTGCACAGCGGCTGCCATCGTTCCCGGGGCTGGCACTCCTCCCTGCATAGGCGGCTGCATCAGAGGAGGAGCACCGTTTACGTGCATGCCACCCTGCCCAGGAGGGAAACCAGACCTCAGCAAAGCTCTGTCACCCCAGCACATGCGTCCCAACCTGGGAAAGCAGGCACTGAAAATACCCCTCTCTTCCACATGTGCCCACGCCAGGCATGGCAAGTCTGTCTCATAGGCTCTTACTATGGGCTGTGGCTGCGATGACGGGGTGTTCTGCGGGTTCAGCTGGGCATTTGGACCTGGACCTGGCCCTGGTCCTGGCCCAGGCCCTGGTCCTGGCACTGGCTGCTGGTTGCCTGGGATCAGAGGAGGAACACTGGTCTGGCGATGAAGGATTTTCTAGGAGCAGAAGAGGGAGAAAGAAGTTCTCTTCTACTCCCCACTTCTGCAACAGGCTCCCACCAATACCCCACAACCCCAGAAAAGACAGCAGGGGACAAACCAGTGCAATCTCCGGATCGACAATCCTCATTACCACCTGGGCCTGCAGCAGGGCGTAAGCCAGCTGGGGGTTCTGCAGCAGCATGTTCCTGGCTTCCTGGGGGCTGTTCTGGACACACAGCTGATGAGAAATGCACAGATCAGAGCTTTAGCACAACTTGTGCGGGCTGTAAGGGCACAAGCGGCTGCTGATGGAAGAGGGTGAGCAGGCAGCACAGCCCTCTGCTTTCACTAACCTTCATCTGCTTCATCAGCTCAAACATCTGTTCAGGTGGCAGGCTGGCAACTGCCCGGCTGATGGATTCAGGGGCATCTTCGGGATTGACAGGGTCCCCATAGGGTGACTCTATGATGGGAGCGCCTGTGCCCAAGCCTGCAATGGAGTTTGCRATGCAAGCTGTGACCTTGCTTTGGATGGCAACACAAACTGGCTGTATTTGACACGTTCCTCAGAAAGGAAATGCCACAGTCAYCAGTAAAGGGAGGGGTAACCAGCGAGAGCAGGGAGAACATCTGGGAGAGAAAACACACAGCTTAGCCCACACATCCCTCTGCAAAACTGTCCTTGTTATATTGCTTGAAGCGGATCAGCTCCACGAGTCTCCCTCTCATCAGTGTCACAGAATATGCAGCACATTTCCTAACACTACAGGCCAGCCCAGAATGACATCAGTTTTCACCAYCGCAAAATATAAACTCACTCTTCAGCTCCTCCTTGTTCTTCTCACTGGCTGCGTTGTCCACGCGCAAGGCCCTGCCGCTGAACTCTCGTCCGTTCAGGTTCCGCATAGCRCTGAGCGCAGTCTCCTGATCCTGGTACTCACAGAAGCCATAGCCCTTTGGCTTTCCTGTCTCCCTGTCATATACCAACCTGGACAGCAAGGAAGAGAGAACCACCACCACTAAAGGGCAGAGCAAGCACTGAGCAGAGTGCTTAATGCCTTCAGCTCCCCCTCACCTGGGAATGAGCTGTTGGGATACACCAAACAGGAGCACTGGGGAGCACAGAGTGAAGGCAGCTGGTGCAGTTTAAGGTGTGGGAGAGCCAGCCCGGAGCCAGTGCCAAAAGGCCTCCTAGATCCAGGCTGATGGCTGTTCCCAGAGCTCTGGTTTCCAGAAAGGTTATCAGCTTGAGCACTGTGCTTCTGGTGATGCCAAGCCACGTTTCTCGTTCCATGAGGGCTGCTCTTCGGACCCACAGAGCTGTTCCTGGAGACCCACCAGCTGTTCCCAAACCCTCGCTCAGCTCAGAGCTCTAAGGAGCCCAGCACTGAGCCAGGAAGACATCCCTGCAGAACCACTTGGATGCTCCTGCCCTACATTCCTGGTGCTCTACACAGAGCCTGCTCAGTACTTGACAACTTATCAGCTCCAGCTCCATGCCACGAGAAGGCAGCCCACTTGCAGCCTGGAGTGGGCCACAGAAGCAGTATGCTCACATTTGTGCTGTTGTGCTTGGGCTGTCAAGCTCTACAACTCCTGGCGAGCTTAGCACAGAGTGAGCCTCAATGCCCCTCCCCCCAAAAGACAGCTATCACGAACTCTCCAGGAAAACAAACTCTCTGGGGAAATCTAAACGATGCGTCGCAGTGGTGGTGGCACTGTCCTTCTATCCGTGCTCAAGCCCAGTGCAGCAGCCTGGCTGAAGCCTGGCTGTGCAGGGCCTGCTCCGCGCTGCCTCGCGCACCCAGCTGGCGCGCAGGGCCTCGGACCCAGCTGGTACCGCGGCCCCGGCGGAACCGCGCAAGGAGCTCGGGGGAGCGCGGGAGAGCTCACCTAAAACTGACCACAGGCCCAACCTCGGAGAAAATGTCCTTCAGCTGCTCCTCTGTGGCCTCGTACGGGATGTTCCCCACTGCGGGAGAGAGAGCACAGCCACAGTCAGCGCGGGGCCGCCGCGGGCCGGCCGCCGCCAGGCCCAGCGACGGCTCCTCCGGCGGGCAGGGCCCGCAGGACCCCCGGCACGGCACGGCACGGCACGGCACGGCACGGCACGGCACGGCCCCGCTCCGCCCCGGGCGCCTCCCCCGGCCCGCGGCCGCTCACCGAAGACGGAGCGCAGGGAGCGGTCCACGGCGGGGTCCCGCACCGACAGCCCCGCCATCCTGCCGCCCGCCCCGCTTCACCGCCGCTTCCGGTCCGCGCCCAACGCCGCCCCCCCGGCTTCCGCCCGCCCCAATCATGGCGGCGGCAGCGCCGGTAGCGGCGCGGCTCTCTCGGCTCCGGCGGGAAACGCGCGCCCGTGCTCCGCGCTCCGCGGCCGGCCGCGCCGCCGGGCTGCGGTAGGGCCGGGAGGCGGC
>NW_028187177.1:16383-20730 GCF_003343005.1 Rhea americana | reverse complement strand
GGGGGCCGGGGCAGGGCTGCGTGCGAGCCGGCCGTGCCGAGGCAGTGGCCGTGCGCGCGGCGGGGGAGCCGCGGAAGAGGCGGCCCGGAGCCCCGCGGTCCCCCGCCCGGGGGCAGGGGCTCGCAGGCTGCGGCCGGCGGGTGGGCAGAGCCCGGGGGTGCTGCGGCGGGAGGAARCGCCTGACTGTGGCCTTGGCCTTGCAGGGAGTATTTGGAAGGGGAGCAGATCCTGGACGCTCGTTACCGGCTGCAGAAGATGCCGGGGGGCAGCGTGGCCCTGCCCGTGCTGGGAGAGAAGCTCACCGAGCAGCACCTGCGGGCGCTGCGGAAGAGCGGGCCCCWGGAGGTGCCCTGCAGGCTGACCTGGCTCCAGGTTGGGAGTGCTCTGCCCCCCGCGCTGGAGAGCCCCGGGGGCCCTCGGGCATGCACCCGCGCTGCTTGGGGGCTGTGAGCCACAGGGTGAGGGGTTTGCATGGGGGCGGGAGGCAGGGGCTGTCCCGAACCTCTCGCTTTCAGCTGGAGGAGCCGTCAGCCGAGGTGCTCCGGGCTCGCGTGGCGCAGGCAGGGAGCTCTGCGGCGGGGTGTGCGCATCCTCCTGAGGCTGCGTCCTTCCTACTGGGATCGTAGCCTCTCCCCGTCTCGGAGAGCGCGGTGGGGGCACCGGCGGGGCGCGCTCAGCAGGCCCCAGGAGCGAGGGCTGCAGGGCCGGGGCTCTCGGCTCTGGCGGGGAAGGAGCCGCGTCTCAGGCTCGCTCACCACGTCTCTCCCGCAGGACCCTGTCCCCTCCAAGGCCGCCAGCGTGCGGACGCCTGCCCAGAAGCTGTGCCACGAGCTGCAGCGGTTGGTGGTRGGCTCGGGCAAGAGCTGGTCAGAGGAGCTGGAGCGTGACGTACCCCGCTCTTGGCAGCGGCACGGAGACCTCGTCCTGCTGAGCGAGGACAGCTTCAGCGCTGCGCTGTGGGAGAAGCTGGGTAAGGGGAAGCACGGTCTGCCTGGAGCCCCAGGAGCTGCCCTGGCCTTTCCCTAAGCTGCTGGCGTGGGTGTGTTGCAGGCCCAGCACTCTGGGAGACAGTCGCCTCGGCTCTGGGCGCCCAGCGGGTGGCCAGGCGAGGGCGAGTATCGCCAGGCGGGATGCGGTCCCCCAGTGTGACCCTGCTGCTGGGCCAGGACGGCTGGGTGGAGCACGTGGACAACGGGATCAGGTAGGCAGGAGCCACGGTGCAGGACCYGGCAGCCACATCAGCCTGGGAAAGGGGCCGCTCTCACCAGGCTGGTSGTTTCTCCTAGGTACACATTTGACGTGACCAAGTGCATGTTCTCCCCGGGCAACATCACTGAGAAGCTGCGGGTGGCCTCGCTGCCGTGCTCTGGGGAGATCCTGGTGGATCTCTATGCAGGTAACACCTCAGGGGTGACAGAGGGGTTTTGCAGGGCAAGCTTGCAGAGAGCATGCAGGTACTCATGAGATCCAGGTGGAGGTGAAACATGATTAATTTTAGGTCAAAAAAATGACCCAGTCTGACAAATATTTTGTGATCTGACTCAGAGCTCCTACGCCACCTGGAAGCCCTCAGCTAACCTGGTACTGCTGTCCCACCTGTGTTGCTGTTGCCTTTGGACACTCTGGGCTCAGGCTATGTGGGGCACTGCTCCGTAGCTAGTGCTGCTCACAGGAATCATTTTGATCCCAGGAARATACTTGCCTTTTTCTATAAACCTGGATATTGTTTCTAAAAAGCTCACGTAGATGTYCTGATTCTGTACTTGTACTGTGACAACTTTTTGTGACAAGCTGGTGATAACTGAAGYGTGCAGCAGGTGTGACAGCTCCTGCCCTGTGAGATGACCAGGGAGCTATAGTCAGGCTTTTGTGTGTAGAGTTGCTATTTTGAACTTGGGGAACTTAGTGTTTCTGAAAGAATGAGGCACTTGCAAAACTGGTCTTGATTAATTAAAATAAAYGGTAGAAGCAGAGCAGGACGAGGCAGGTCTCAAACTAATGAGCAAAGACAGATAATAAAGACAGAAATAAGTTCCTCAGTGAACATTTTTCAAAATGGATTTTGATTTGGGGCAGAATGAAAAACCATTTTGTGGACATTTCCCCAGTATTTTGGCTCATCCTGACCCAGAGCAAAGCAGATGTGCAGAGAGCCAGGAGGACACTCTGCTCCTGACCTGCCTCCGGGGGTGGGGGGTGCAGATCTTGGAAACTGGTGCCTGGACCGTGCCCCCAGGTGCTACCACCTCTCCTGCCCCCAGGGATCGGCTATTTCACGCTGCCGTACCTGGTTCACGCGGCAGCTGCCTTCGCCCACGCCTGCGAGTGGAACCGCCACGCCGTGGAGGCCCTGCGGAGGAACCTGGCGCTGAAYGGCGTGCAGGACCGCTGCCGCATCCACCACGGGGACAACAGGCAGGTGAGCGGCGCTGCCCGGACGCGGCGCTCTGCCCGCCGCACCGCGTCCTGCTCACCTGCCCTCTGYTTCCAGCTGCGGCTGCAGGACGTCGCTGACCGGGTGAACCTGGGGCTGATTCCCAGCTCTGAGGAGGGCTGGCCCGTGGCCTGCCGCGTCCTGAAGAAGGACACAGGCGGGGTGCTCCACATCCACCACAATGTGGAGGCTCTCCCTGCACGAGCCCACCAGCAGCAGCCTGGAGTTTCAAGGGATGAGCAGAGACCGACAGAGGAAGCTGGCTCCGTCGGGTGGGAGGACAGAGAGAGGGAGCACCAGAGCCCGAAGGACATGGAGAACCGTGGGAAGGAGGCACAGGTGGCCAGGGTCCGGCCCGAGTGGCAGAGGTGGGCCAAGGCCACTGCGACGCGGATACGGGGGCTGCTGGAAGAGCTGCACGGACAGCCGTGGAGGACCAGCATCCTGCACATTGAGGCAGTGAAATCCTACGCACCCCACGTGCAGCACGTCGTGCTGGACCTCGAGTGCCGCCCGACACTGCCTGCGTAGGTGGCTGCGAGGCCCTGGCAGGGCTCGAGGTTGGGGGAAGCGGTGGCGTTAGAGTGCGGGCTGGCAGGGAGGTGCTGCAGTTGTCTCCAGGGTGCTGGCTCGGGGTAAGCAGCCCCGGCAGCTCTGCACCGGGAAGGCTGCCATTCTGCGCGGAGATGCGTCTGCCCTTTTCACGTCCCCTTGCTCGCAGGTGGCAGCGCTGCCCGGCAGCGAGCTGGGCCCTGCCGTCCTTGGGACAGTGCTGCCCACTCTCCGGAGGGAGCGCTGCCCGGCGGGATCGGCACGGCTCTCGGCGTTCGCGCAGCCTTCGGAGCATTGTTTCGGGGAATCAGATGCAGGCTTTGTGCTTATTTACAGCATGCTGTTTTTAATGCTGGAAATAGGTCTGTTCGTATCAGTTTTTTCTCACCTTTTTGCAGAAATGAAGACGTTTACCACCTCTCTAGTTGATGTCTGGTTAAAATGTTAATACCAGAGCAAGCGTGGGCATTCTGCTTTGTGCTTGCTGGTGACGGTGGATCCCAGGGCAGTGTGTGGAGAGGTCTAAGGAGCAGAGACTTTGCTTGGGTCCCCTGCTCTCAATTCCACGTGCAAGCCCAGCTGTTGTCTGAACGCCGTGTGTGCCCCCTGTTTCAGATTAAAACCCAGCCAGGTGCAGGAACTGAAGGTGGAGCAGGCGACAGCTCTGTCTCTCCTGCTGCAAGCACCAGACACCGATGCAGACGGGTCCATATAGGGACGGGCAGCAGCTTGTACGAGCACAGGGGGCCTCGTGGGCAGGGAACACGTAGGAAAGACACAGCTATGGGCACAAGTGTGAGTGTGCTTGGTGGCCCTGACACACGCTGCTGCGGTCAGAGGAAGGTCCTGGCCTCGCACGTCGGCTCTGGCTGCGCATCTCCCGCATCCAACACCAGCCAGGGCCTGGCTAAGCTGCAGGAGGCCCCTGGGATCCACCGGCTGGGCTGGCCAAGGTCTGGAGGAGGAGGCTGAGCGGGGGGGACTTGAGCCCCCCCTGGGGCCGTTTCCATTCCCTCATCCTGTCTGGTCTGTGGGCAGCTCCCGCTGGCTCCTTGGTGTCCTCTGAGGCCACCTTGGCACCCAGGGCTCTGCTCCGCTTCCTCCGCTCCTCTCGTCTCGCGTTTCTGACCCCCCTCCCCTTTCGCCTGCGAGTTTAGCTGCGGGGTGCCTGCCCCCAGGACCCGTGGGGTTCCCGACGGCGGGCAGAAGGACCCACAGCCCTCTGCGGCGCGGGGGCTGCCCGAGCCAGGCGCGGCGCGCGTGGGCTCCGCGCCTCCGCCGGACTTTCCCCCACGCGCGTGTCCTGAAGCGCGGGCGGGGCCGGGCTGCGCAGGTGCGGCGGGCGCGGCCCCTTTAAGGAG
>NW_028187177.1:0-15834 GCF_003343005.1 Rhea americana | reverse complement strand
ACTGCGGGGCAGCGTGCTCCGAGCCGGCGGCGAGCCCCGGCCCTGCCTGCCTTCCCCTCCGCAGCCGGATTTCAAGCGGCGCGTCCGCGCCTCCGGCTCCCGGCCGGAGCGGCCCTCGGCCCCGCCGTGCCTGGCTGTCGGGACGGAGCGCGGCCCGGCCGGCAGGCAGGAAGGTCGCTCCCGGGCGGCGCCGGGAGCGCGGACTTCCTGCCGGCGGTGCCGAGCGGAGCGAGCAGCCGTCCCCGCCTGGGCTGGAGGGGGCCGGGCCGCGGGCGGGAGCCGGCCCGGGAGCTGCCGGGGCGCGGGGCGGCGCGGCCGCAGGTCTGCTGCGGACCGGCAGAACCTGTTCGTGCCGCGGAGACGGCGCTCGCTCTTTGCCCTCGGCGCGGGGAGGTGCGCGGGCAGCCGCAGGTGGGGCGGGAGGTGCCCTGCGCACGGGCTGCAAACCCGCCGGCAGATGCGGCGGGCCTGCAGCCCAGGCACCGGCCGCCAGCAGCTCCTGCGGTCTCCCGGCCTCTGGGTGCCAGCGGGGCCGTGGCGTGAGGAGCCCCAGGCCTGACCCTGCCCTGCGGCTGCTGCGACTGCTCGCCTGGGTTCCGGCTGTCCCGCTTGGGAAAGGGAGGAGCAGCTCGTCCAGCCACTGCTCCGCTTGCGCGCACCGCCTGGGCGAGCAGGAGGGGCGGCTGCACGGCTCCTTTCTCCCCCTGCCCGGGCCCTGGGGGTGCTGGGCGCCGGCGGAGCTGTCGGCGGTAACTGGGGCGGCGTGCTGGAGAAGGAGATCGGCGAGCCCTGCCCGGAGCAGGCAGCGGAGCCGGCGTGGCCCGGGCGGCAGGCAGCTGGCTGCGTGGCAGGCGGGGGGTGAGCCGCGCCGGGCTGGCTGCTGCGGCTGCCCGGCGCCGGGAGCAGCCAGGACGGCGAGGGCTGGAAGCAGCATGTCTTAGCTGCTGCTGGTGGGGGCCCTGGGCTCCGCGTGGTGATGCGGGCCCAGCTGTAGCACCTCTGCAGCCAGGCTCCCGGGAATGGCAGCCAGGCTCGTGCCAGAGGGGACTGGGCATCAGGTCTTCACGGGGTACCGCTGGCGCGAGGGCAGAGCATCCTGCGATCTGGCTGTGCTGACTGGCGTGCTTGCTCCCGGCAGGGACGAGTCCAGCTATCCCTGGTGAGGGCGAGTGACCTCAGGGACAAGCGATGTCAGAGGCTATGGATCTGTCTTTCCTGACGGATGTAGAGAGGGATTTGATCCTGCAGGTCCTGCAGCGAGATGAGGAGCTCTGTAAAGCAGAGGAGAGGAGGATCAGGTGAGAACACGGCTGGGCCAGGTGGGCGACTCCTTTCCCTGGTTTGCTCTGGAGGGGCGAGGGCTTGCGCAGGGGGGCTGCGTGCACTGTGCTCTCGCTGGAGAGGCGGCTTCGTGCCAGGCGCGTGGCGCGGTGCAGCTCTGACTGCCCCGGGGTTTGTGTCCGAGCAGGCGCCTGAAGAACGAGCTGCTGGAGATCCGGCGCAAGGGGGCCAAGCGGGGCAGCCAGCGCTACAGCGAGCGGACGTGCGCCCGCTGCCAGCAGAGCCTGGGCCGCGTGAGCCCCAAGGCCAACACCTGCCATGGCTGCAACCACTTGGTGTGTCGGGACTGCCGTTCCTACGGCCCCAACGGCTCCTGGCGCTGCAAAGTCTGCACCAAGGAGGCGTGAGTGCACGGGGGCTGGGGGCTAAGCAGCAGGTACCTTCTGCTCCTCTTGTCCCCTTCCTCCTCCCAGTCACCCCAGCCTGACACCCCGTTGCCATTGCTTCCTCCTGCCCCTGCACAGCTGGGCTCTAGTCCAGCTCTGGGCTCTCAGCCTGGTGTGTAAGGCAGTTGTCCCTGCTGTAGCTTATTCTGGCTCTCCTGAGGTAGAAGCCCTCTATTAGGTGTTTAAAAAAAGGGGGGGGCACATCCTACTCTTGGGCCTCTTTCCTTCCCTCCTTGGTACTCTTCCCTCCTTTCTTGACTCCACATCTCACCTGTGCCCCTTGCACAGCTTGTGTTTCAAATGCCCCAGCTTTTCCCCTTTTCTCCTTTGCCTCACCTGCCCTGCAAAGCCCCTGTCTTGGGCCTGTTATTTTCCCTGGAGCAGGACCTTGTCTTTGCACAGCCACATACTGAATGTGGCCAGTCTGCCTGTGCTGTTCTTGGCCTGTTCCTGCCAGCAAGGGCAGCTGCAGGCCTGCTGTAAGGCGCTGAGGATGACTCCTCCTCACTGCCCCCTATCCTGCAGAGAGCTGAAGAAGACGACGGGTGACTGGTTCTACGACCAGAGGGTCAATCGCTTTGCCAACAGGCTGGGCAGTGACATTGTGCGACTGTCACTGCGGTACAAGTCTGGAGGTAGGGGCTGTTGGCAAGGAAATGTTGTGCAGGGAAGTGCCAGAGCTGGAGAGATCTCTCCCGCAGCAAGGCTGCTATTGCTGCTCTGTCCCTCCAGAAAGCCCCAGCTTTCTTTGGGAGTGCCGCTGCCCGGAGTGGAGTCGGCTGGGAACGCCTTCACCCCACGGCTCTGGCCTGCCCTGCCCGTGTCCTTGCCCCTTCTGACTCTTCTCTCCTTTCAGCCAGCAAGAGGGAGACAGTGGGACAAACCCTCCTGCAGAAGGCACAGCTTAGCAATACCAAAAGCTCCTCCGCAGCCCCGCAGAAGAGCCCCCAGGAGCCAAGGAAGGGGCCCAGGTGAGGAAGGGAGCCTGTTCCCACCTTGGTGTTTGCAAGCCAACAGGGACCTTCGCTTGGGCCTGTCCTCGCCCCATCTCATCCTTCCTGTTTTCTGCTCCGGTCTTGAGGTTTATGAGGGAATGGAGCAGGTCCTGTGTCTGGGAGGGTTACAGATGACCGGTCTTGGCCTGGAGGCTTTGGCTGGAGCAGTGGGTGCCGTGGAGGCAGTTTGTCTCCAGCGTTAACAAATGAGTGCTCTTTTCCTCGCTTGTGGCTCCTGCAGCTTTCTGTCCAGAGTCCCCTGCCACTCTCGCCTTTCCCTAGGCCAGGCCTGGCTGGACAGGGTGAATATTGGTCAAAGGGCTTTGGAGAAGGGGTGGATTTCTGTTGTCCCTTGTGCTCCCAACTCTAGCCCCTGCTATCCACTACAGCGATGGGAAAGAAGCTGCCACCCTGCTCTGGTGATTCATGGCACAGAAGGTCTCTCTCAGACTGGCCTCCTTGCCAGACAGGACATACTTGTGGTTTTGTTTGTCTGCAGTTTGTTTCCTGATGCCTCAGACCCTTGGGATGGCAGGAGTGACACAGAGTCTGTGGAAAACATGAGCCTGGACAGCTACAGACCTAGTCCTGGTGGCGTAGGGGGTGGTTGTAGGTAAGGGGAAGGTCTGGGCAGTTTGCCTGTGGCAATATTGGACTGGCTGAGAACGAGCACCTTCGTCTGAAGGGTGGTTTTTGTCTGATCGCCTCCTTAGTCTAATGAAGGAGAGGTTGGCTCTTCTTGCTGGGCTGAAACATTGCCCTGGGCAGGCAGGTCCTCTGCTCCTCAGGCTGGGATGCTCTAGCCTTGCTTGTGTGGCTGCTCAGAGCTTGTTGAGAGAACAGTTCCTAGCCAATACTTGGTTTCCAGCAGTGCTGCTTTTGGCTCCGTGCTGGACTGAGATAGATTATTTTTCTATGGTGTCTCCAGGAGGAACTCTCTGGATAAAGCTGCTCCCCTGAGAGAGGGAAAAGAGGTTCCTGCACCAGGAGGGCCTGCTGCATCCAGTCTGACCCTCCCTGTCCGCTCCAGACACGCGCTTCCCGCTGCTGATGGACGGGTGTGTGTCACTGCTCTTCTAAGGCTCAGCTCCATCCTGTGGGCCCTGGGACTGTGGAGCCCAAGTCCTGCTCCGCTCTGAAATAGCAAAGGCTTTTTCTTCCTAGGAGGCTTCTGTGGGAAACCGAAATAGCATGTTGGTGGATGAGCATGAAACTATATTTAAGAAGAATCCCCGGAGGGTTGTGAGACCTGCGGGTGAGAGCAGTAAAGACAAAGGGGAGACTTGTGAGCTGATCTGTGTCGGGGTGGACAGCCAGTTTTCTCTGGGCTGTGTTGTGGCTTTGGCACAGATATAAGAGGTTTGGGCAGCTCCTTGCAATGAGGGAGCAGCGGGGCTTTACTCGTCTTGTAACATGCCTCCTCACGCTGTCTTCCCGTCTCTCATGCAGATTACACCAAGTCAGTGATTGACCTGCGCCCAGAAAACTTTGTGGGTGAAAGCACCTCTTTGGGAGACAGAAGCAAATCAGTCCCTGGCCTCACCACGGAGCTGGTAAGATCCTCAGGGTGCTGTAGAGCATGAGTGTGAGGCAGAGAAGCTGGCTGTGGGTGGCCTGTACCCAGCCTCCTTGGCGCTCTCCATATGGGTGGCTTTTTTCCATGATTGCAGGATGAAGAGGAGGAAGACATTGATAACCTCGTGGAGATCCATCGCCAGAGGGTGGCCCAGGGTAGCATGCGCAGCGGCACGTCCTCAGTGAGTCTCTGTGGCTCAGCCACACTCTCCCTCCCCTTGTGATGTTCCAGGAAGAAGACATGGAGAAGGATGGCTCTGGCTCGTTGTAGGAGGGAGGCAGGGCTGGCTGCACCCAGGATGCAGAGGCAAGAACGCTGGGCACAGAAGCTTGGTCCCTTTCCGTGGAATTTAAAAATATGGAGGCCCAGCTATTTCCCATGGAGCCTGAATACGAGTGAAAGATGCTTGGTCACTAACTGCAGCCAAGAAGGGCTGGGGTCGGGTTGGAGAGGGATTGGGAAGTGCTGCTGTGTAGAGGAAGCCTTGGGTATGGTGCTTTGTAGCCTTACAGGGAGGAGCTGCCTGAGGAGAAAGAGGGGAGGCCAAAGCTGCCTGGGTTCAAGCCTGCCGTGTCTTCCAGAGCACGCTGGGGAGCATGGTCAGCATTTACAGTGAGGCCGGCGACTTCGGGAACATCGCAGTCACGGGGGGGATCTCCTTTTCCCTGAGCTACGAGCCCAAGACACAGACCTTGTTCATTCACGTGAAGGAGTGCCGCCAGCTGGCCTACGGCGACGAGGCCAAGAAGCGCTCCAACCCGTGAGAGCTGGGAGGCCAACGGCGGGGCAAGCCAGGGAGGGGCAGGACGGGGGGCTGTGTGGGGTGTGGGCTCTGGGCACGAGGCACCCAGGGGAGCTGGGAGCGGTAACTGGGGGGCATTGGCAAGGCAGGAGGTCTGGGCTTGTGCTGGGGTGCAAGGGTGCGATGCGGGCTAGTTCTGGGGAGACCCTGGTGAAACGCTTCTTGCTCCTCCCTTAGATACGTGAAGACCTATCTCTTGCCTGACAAGTCTCGACAAGGGAAACGAAAGACAACCATCAAACGCAACACTATAAACCCCCTGTACAATGAGCTGCTGAAAGTGAGTGGACGTGAGCTGGAGGAAGGATGCAATCATCTTCAGGCCCCTTCTTCCCCTCTGTTGGAGGATGGGCAGATGCTCAGCCACTGGGGACACAGCTTGAATCATTATGCAACAAGTTGTCCTCTGCCTCTAACCCTTGGTTCAGCCCTTATTCCCCTGGCAAAGGAGGAGCAGCCTCCTGCTCCAAGGCTGTGGCCACCAGCAGGGAATGAGCTCCAAACCCTGAAGAGATGGAGGCTCTGTGTCCAGGCATGGTGCCCTGAAACCTAGAAAACACCATTCTGGCCTGAATCGCTGCTTGACTGTCACTGTGGTGTCAAGGTCTTGGCTGCCGCGGTGGTGTGGGGGCACAGCTGAAGCTGTGAACCTGTGTGTCTCTTCCAACCTGAGGTCTTGCCTCTGCTGGCATTCCCCAGAGCAGTTACCTTCTGTTTAGCCCAGCAAGCTGCCCTTGCTTTCCCTTGGGAAAGGCTCCTTACTGCAAGGCCCTTGCAGCCTGTTTATGTTAGTGGGGAGGGCAGCACAGCTGCAGAAGCAGAGATAAGCTCAGAGAAGCTGAGCCCCAGTAGCAGAAGCTTTTGGTGCTGCCCTTTGCGTTCCCAGTCCCAGCTGCGGCTGGCGCAGGGTGTGTAGGAAAGGCTGGCCTCCTTCGCCAAACCATGCTGTGCAGAGGCAGTCCAGAGGTCAGGCACTCTCTGGACAGGAAGTGGGACCTGGAAAGCATAGTTTGGTTTCCAGTCTCTTGTGGCTCAGGAGCCGCAGCCCCTGAGCTTGCTGAGGTCTTATGCCCTGACCACCTGAGGCTTAGTGGGCTGACAGAGCTTTGCTTGTGGTAGGATGGAGCGAAGTGGTCGAGTGCTATGAGTCCTGACCCTGGCTCTGCATGGGCTCCGAGGACGGCTCACCGAAAGGGCATGTGCTCTTACAGAAAGAGCTGCTGTCCTGGGACTTTGAGCTTTCAGCAAGCTAGAAGAGGAAGACAGTCTGCTATGAGCCTCAGTTGCCTCTCAGGCCTTTCTCCCTTTCTGTTTGAGGACTGCAGGCTGTCTGCAGTGCCCGCTGTGCACTGACAGCGTATGCTGCCTGTACCCTGCCTGGCACTGCCCGCTGTGAGGAAGCTGCCAGGCAAAGCCCTGCCTGTGGCAGTAGTCCAGATGCTGTGGAGGAACCCAGAAAATGGTGGAATAGCAGAGCCTGAGAGCACCATCTGTCTTTGGTCCTGGGGAAGCTCCAAGCACAGTCCTGGAAGCTATCACCTGTGGGTTTTTTTTTCTGTCTTTCGTTGTAGTATGAGATTAGTAAGTCCCTCCTGCTTGCGAGGACACTGCAGTTCTCAGTCTGGCACCACGATCGCTTTGGCCGAAACACGTTCCTGGGGGAGGTGGAGATCCCAATGGATTCCTGGAACTTCGACAGCCACCTAGAGGAGTTTCTCCCCCTGCATGGCAAGGTACTGACCCTGTAGCCCTAGCATCCACCTGCCTGCAATAACGTCCTTTGTGGGACTCCAGTGTGGAAGAGAGAAACTCCTGTTTTGCTATCTGTTGCTGCTGTGATAGGGCTTTCTCACAGACCTTTATGTCCTTTGTAGTGTCACTCTTGCATGCCCTTAGTTGGGGGGCAGAGTCTGAGTGCTACTGCAAGGCTTGTGCCAAATTAAACCTGTGGAGAGATGAAGACCCTAACCCAGATATCCGTACTGTCGTAGTAAAGAAAGCGGAGCTTCTGTGCGAGTCTGGCTTCCCTTCTTCATAGAAGTCTTCTCAGTATATCTCCTGTGGGATGTCAGATATTGTAATTCTGCTTGCTTGGTTACTCCCAGACTGCAGCTCTTTCCCTCTCTCTGACCCAGCAAGGAAGAATTTAAGCCAATTTCAGGAAAGCAGATGGGGGAAACTGGATTCAGCATCCTGCTGGGGGCTGCAGAACAGGGTAGTAGGAGGCTGTAGCCTCTGACATTGTGTAGTTGTGTTGCGACAGCAGATACTTCTGCTGCTGGAGTTACATGGGAGTCTGGTTTTCTTGACTAGCTTGAGTATTGCAACCTCTAACCTCTGTGCTGCTGGAGCTCAAGCAACTTGTGGTGGCTGAGCTAAATGGGGTTTCCCAAGGGTTGTCAGGACAGCATCCCAGAGGAGCTGGTTCCTGAGTCTGATGTAGTGATTACTGGAGAGGGTCTGCAGATATTTGTGCTGGCTGAGCCAGCTCTAGAAGAAACCAAACCTTTTGGCCAAGTGTGAGTACTTTGCTCTGTGCAGACCAAGGCTGTTGCTGCATTCTCTTTGGCTTCTCTAATAGTGCTGTGATAATCCAGCCATTGCTTCTTTGCAGATTGGGACTGATGCTGCTGGCCTCCACCAGTACAAAGGGGAGCTGGTTGTCTCCATGAAATACATCCCGTCTCCCAAGCATCCTGGGGCTGGGAATGGCAGGAAGGGTGAGTGGTGGAACACTAAGATTTCTGCAATTTCTGGGGTTATTCAGTGCTCTCGACTGTCTCCCACAGAAAGTTCCCATCTCCAGACACCTAGCAGCCTCATGGAAACTGCTTGTGGCCACATAGGAAGCTGGTTCTGGGTGGGTTTCTTGGGTTGCAACACTTGAATTTTCTCTTCTGAAACATCTGCAAGCAGCTGGCTGCTCTGGGTCACTGCAGGTCTCACTCCACTCGGGCTGGCTGTGTGGTTCCAGTGTTTTCCTGCATCTGAATCAGATTTGTGAGTGCTCTTCCCTGTACCCAGGTGAACTGTTAGGTCCTGTCTTGAGTGACTTGAGCCTTTGTCTCAACAGCCAGGGCCAGTAGGGGAGGAGGCAGGAGGAGTTTTCACCTGTGATCTGTATCTGCCTTGGAGGTGAAGGCTGTTTTGCAGGACTTTTCAGGAAGGAAGCTGTGGCCAAAATCGGGGTTAATCCAAACTTGCTGTGTTGGGGCTCTTTCAGGCAAAATTGGAGAAGGTGGTGAGCTCCAGGTCTGGATCAAAGAAGCCAAGAACCTCACAGCTGTCAAATCTGGGGGGACATCAGACAGCTTTGTGAAGGGGTGAGTGTGGGTACCGGGTTAAGAAGTGGGGAAGGGAGGCTGAGGAAGATGTGAGTTAAAAGTATTGTCCTCCCTGATTGCATCCCAGGGAAATTCCTAGAACTGGCGTGGAGATTGAAGGGAGGGAGTTAGTCTCTCCATTAGCTGTCCTATGCTGTCTGTGTTTTCACTCTGAAAGTCACTGTCTGCCAGTCTCTTTCTGGAGACAAGGAGCTGTTGGTAACACACTGTTGGTTTTTGTCTACCTGAGAGGAGCTGCTCAGGGTCTGCGAGGTCTGTGGGTTGTTCAGTATGGTCTGACACGTGTGGGTCCCCTGAGCAGGAGAGACGAGATGGATGTGCTCTTCCCGTGGACTTGGCTTTCTATCCAGGCTAGTAGGGCCATGAGCCAGAGCTGGGTCCTCAAGGAGCTGCCATCCAGTTGTCTTAGCTGAAGTTGCTCATGCAACCAGGCAACTGCGACTTGGGCTGTGCTGGGGCATGAGGGGTCTCAGCTGTGTCTCCAGTGCTAAGGCTGCTCTGTTGGTCCTGTCTGTAGACAGGCATGTGTTGGGGAAGCACATGAGGTAAAGTGGGGGTAGGTAGAGCAACCTCTTGCCCTGAGTGCTTGTAGTCTGCTGAGCTGCTTAAGGAGTTGAGGCAGAGACCCAACTCCCTCCAGGCCATGTTATTCCTTCTTTTCAGACCACACTAGGGAAGGTGGGACCCGGGCCTGGTCCCTGTGGGGCTGAGGGCAAGCATCAGGCCTAGCTGCCTCAGCTCCTGAGGGAGAAGGTGGCTGTTGTTGGGGGTACAAGTTCTGAAGGGACTGTTTCCTCAGCTACCTCCTGCCACATAAAAACAAGGCCTCCAAGAGGAAGACTCCTGTGGTGAAGAAGACTCTGAACCCTCATTACAACCACACCTTTGTCTATAATGGCATCAGTCCAGAGGACCTGCAGCACATCTGCCTGGAGCTGACAGTCTGGGACCGGGAGCCACTGTCCAGCAATGACTTCCTGGGAGGCGTTCGCTTGGGTGTGGGGAATGGTGAGGACCCCGGGGATGCTGCTCCCAGGAGACAGCTGGGATCTGCAGCAGGCTTTTGGGGGCATAAGGAAGACTAAAGCCTGCAGTCCTGATGGGACATGGAGATGCCCCATGTATTGCGTATCTCTATGTATCTCAAACCTTTGGGACAAGCATCCTTGCCTGGGGCTGCCTTTGTGCTGTAGGGAGGCTGTTCCTGTGCAGATGCTTACAGTAACCTGTCTGTCACCTTTCTCCAAGGCATGAGCAATGGGCAGGCTGTGGACTGGATGGACTCCACAGGTGAGGAGCTGAACCTGTGGCAGAAGATGTGCCAGTACCCAGGCTCATGGGCAGAAGGGACGCTCCAGCTGCGTTCCACCATGGCAAAGCTAAGGCCTTAGGCACGGGCACCAGGATTGACCCTACAGGTGACACAGGCACTCTGGAGGTGTCGTCACAGCATGGCCAAAGGCCAAGGCCACCCAGAGATGCCAAATTATTTTATTTTTTTTCTATATTTTAATAAACGTGATCTTCCCTATAAAGAGGCTTGGGCAGAAATGCTTCTTGGGTTCAGCTTGTTTTATTTTAAAGGGTTTTCCTTCTGTCTTAGAATCTGGACTGAATTTGAGTTCTTGTGGGACTTTCCCTTCTTTTTTTTTCCCACAAAGTGCTTTGAAATGTGTGGTGGTTTGGGGTTTTTGTTTGTTTTTTGTTTCTTTTTCTTCCTCCTTCCACCCCCTTTGTTTCACAATCTGCCCCCTCCTCGTCTCCTCCACCCTCCTGCCACAGGAGGCCACTGCCACAAGGACCATGCTGGTTGAGGGAGCAGTGACCGTTCCCGGTAGCGGGCCTGGATGGGAGCGGTGTCGGCGCCTTGCAGGACAAGACGCGCAGGGTCAGCGGGTGTGTGGTGGGCTCTAGAGCTGGGGGCTGCCGAGGGAGGGCAGTGGCGATGTGGGGTGGCGTTGCGCCGTCTGCTGTGGGCAGCAGCCCTGTTTTCTGCACGCAGAATTAGCTTCTGGTGCCTCTCTGATGCAACATGCTCCTAGCGCTGACTTTTTATACAAATTTATTCATGTCAAGTTAATATTCTACTGCCAGAACAGTTCTCAGGAAGAGCGCCACGTTGCTGGGTGGAAGGAGAGGCAAACGGTAGGGTGCGATTACGATCTGTTAGAGGTGATTTGTGCACTTGAGCGTTTGCTACTGCGTCTCTGAGCGTGGGGCCATCTGCTCCCAACAGAGGCTTTCCGCCGGCGCTGGCTCCGGCAGGACGCTGGCAGCAGCACCCGGCCGGCTGGCGGGGGCCGACCCCCGGGCGACGAGGAGGCACGTTCGGGTTGCGCACGGGGCGGGCACGGCCGAGAGCAGGGCGAAGCCGCTGCGCGAGGTTTCCGCRGCTCGGCCGGGGCCGGGGCCCCTCTCCCGCGCCAGGCAGCTCCGGCAGCTCCCGATGCTCCCAGCTGCTTAGCAGCGCGGCCCCGGCCTGCTGCTGCTCCCACCCCGCCTGAGACTGGCCCTCCTCCCCCCCCGAAGCCCTCGGCGCCCTGGTCCTCCTCTACAGCGGGCGACTAGAAAAGCAGAAGGGAATTYGTCCGTTCTCGAGGCCGGGCCGGCGGAGGGTCGGCCCGGGCCCGCCGCGCCGCCTCACTCGCAGGCGTCCCCGCTCTGCGCCCGCTGCGCCGCCTCCTGCGGGCTCAGCAGGTAGGTGTCGATGAAGTCGAAGAGCTCCTCGGGGCCGACGGGCAGGATGTAGCGCTCGCGGTCGGTGCCCGCCTTGTCCAGCAGCACCGCGTTGAAGAGCGAGCGGGAGAGGTGCAGGAACTGCCTGGGGGGGGCGGAGGCGGAGGGAAGCTGGCCGGGGGCCGCGGCGAGCCTSCCCCCGGCCCCCACGCCCGTGCTCAGGCCCTCCTGAGCGTGGTGGGCTCGCACCTCGTCCGCAGGTTTCTGTGCTGCCAGSATGGCTTGGGGCCCCGACGGTGCGCCAGCGGTGTCCCAACATCGCGTGCGACCCCCCCTACCCCCCAAGTACGGCAGGGAAAGGGGGTCCTGAGCGCTGGGCTGCCGGCGACGCGCCCCCCACCCGCCCGCGCCGCCGGAGTCACGCCGCGCCCCGCTTCTCCCCAAAGCGCTGCCCCGGCCTCCCAGGAGGGGCTGGTCCCGCGGCCGCGGCGCGCCCCCGCCCCGTGGCCCCGCACCTGAGCTCCTCGATGATGCCCGCGGAGAGCTGGTGCTCCCGGATGCGGCCCACCTCGTGCGGGGGCTGCCCCACCAGCTCCACGACGGTGACGTGCCGCAGGTCCAGCCCGCAGGCGGCTTGCTGCGGAGGCGGCCGGCGGTGAGGGCGGCGCGGGCGGCAAAGCCGGGGCGGGGGGCGGGAGAGGAGAGGGGGCCTCACCTGCAGCATGGAGATCTGCATCTTGTAGTAGCGGTTGGCGGGGTCGGGGGCTGAGACGACGAGGAGCCGGCGTTTCTCGAAGAACTGATCCAGCAGGCTGGCGGCCGAGTTCACGCGCGTGTTGATCTGCATGGCTGGGGCGGGAGGCGGCGGCGTGAGCGCCGGCAGCGCCGGGAGGGCCGCGCGCGCCGCCGCGCCGAGCGCCTTACGCGTGCACACGGGCGCCGAGCCGGTCCACTGCTGGCTGGACTGGCAGACGCGCAGGGACGTGCCCTGGCGCTCGTAGCCGCCGTCGCACAGGTACTCGCAGGTGGCCCCGTAGTTGTTGCCGGCGGAGGTGCAGGAGAGGTAGCCGTGCTGCGGCGGCTTCAGGACGGGGCAGCGGCGCACTGCGGGGCGGGCGGCGGGTGAGGGCGGCGGGCGCGGGGTGCGGGCACGGCCCCGGCCCCGGCGAGCCCCCCGCTTCACCTTGCACGCGCACGCTGAACTTGCAGCTGGCCCGGTTGTACGCCTGGTCGTGCGCCGTGTAGCGGATCACGTGCTCCCCTTCGGCGAACTCGGAGCCCGGCTCGGGGCCCCGCAGCGTCACCCTGCGCCCCGGGACGGGTTCCCCGGTGAGGGCCCCCCCCGATCGCCCCGCGCCGGGGCAGCCGCGGGGGGCCCGGGGCGGCCGCGGGGGGCCCGGGGCGCTCACCGCTTGATGACGCCGTCGGCGGAGTCCTTGGCGCGCGGAGGGTCCCAGTACACCGTGGCGGTCAGCTTGCCCGGCTCCGCTATCCGCTCGCGCGAGTCCGGGCAGCGGATCTTGGGGGGCTCCACATCTGCCCGCGGGAGGGGAGAGGGAGCTCGGGGAGCCCGCGTGCCTGGGCGCGGGGGGGTCAGGGCTTACCTGCGCACAGCGGCTCGCTCCCGCTCCAGCGCCCGTCCTCCAGGCACGTGCGGCTCCGGTCGCCCTCCAGCTGGTAGCCGGGCAGGCAGGCGTAGTCGCAGCGGGAGTCCATCAGCACGCCGGCCGAGCAGGCGTAGGAGCCCCGCGGCAGCGCCGGCAGCACGTGGCACCGGATTTCTGGGCCGGGAGAGAGCAGAGAGGGCAGGGAAGCGGCGGCGGCGGCGGGCAGCGCGCGGGGCCGGCGGCGCGGCACTCACGTCGGCAGTAGGCCATGCCGGACCAGCGGCGGCTGGGCAGGCAGTGCACGGCGCTGCGCCCCACCAGCCGGTAGCCGCGGGCGCAGCTCAGCTCGCAGCGGGCGCCCAGGCTGCTGCGGTAYGCGCCGCCCCACGGCGAGTAGCAGGCGGCCTCTCCGCGGTGCACGGTGAGCGGGGCGCACCACTGGGGCACTGCGGGGCACAGCGGCGGTCAGCGGGGCGGCCGGCCCCCGCCTGCCCCCCGCCCGCACGCCTGGCTCGGGGGTGCTGCTACCTCGCCGGTAGTCCAGGGCGGGCTCGGCCGGCGGCTCCTCCGCGTACACCTCGTTGGCGTGGCTCTCGGCGGCGTAGTAGCCGGACCCTGGGCAGGCGAGAGGGCTCAGTGCAGCGGCGGCGCGATGCCTGCCCGCCCGCGGAGCGGCCCCCGGCGAGCGGGGACCCTGCGGCGGGCGCCCAACGCCGAGCCCCGGCGCCCGCGGCATGGCACGGCACGGCACGGCACGGCCGGTCGGGCCGGCCGCGACATTCCCCGGTGCTGAGCTCACGTTTCCGCTGGATTTCCGCCCCCCGGCCCCGCACAGCGGTTTTCCTTTAGCCTGGAAAAGGGGCGCCGGGCGCTGCTGCGCCGCCCGGCAGCTCCCAGCTCCTCTTTGCCCCCGCTCCTGTTTTTGGGAAGGGGGGGACTGTGTAAGCTGAGGCCGATCCAAGCAGCAGCCTCTCCGTCACGTGGAGGAAACTTCGTTGCAAATCTTTCCTACGCGAACTTTGCACAGAGCRACTCCCCAGCGCTTCCCACAAGCTGCACTAAGTCGCCCACTCGTTTCCACAAAGCCTTTTATCCCGCCGTCCTTCCCGCGCCGGCCGGCGCCAAAGAAACAGAGCCGCCTCCGGGCAGCGGAGCCACCTCCGGGGAGCGGAGCGGAGCAGCCGGGGAGGCGTGGGGGGCCGCGGCGGGGAGCGGGGCTGCTGCAGCCCCGCCGGCCCTGCCCGCAGTCCCGCGGGCGGCTGCCTTCCCGGGGGGCTGCCGAGCCGAGCCGAGCCGAGCCGGGGCTGCGGACGTGCTCCTGCGCTGTGGACGTGCCCCTCCGCTGCAGACGCTGCTGTTGGGCTGCACAGGTTCCCTTTGCGTCGCGAACGGCGCCTTTGCGTCCTCAGCTGGCGCCGGCTCGCAGCCAGGCTGAACCGGGCTGCAGGCAGCRGCACCTGGCAGCACAGCAAGCAGAGGAGAAACGAGCAGGGAGGGGAGAAGCGCCCCGCAAAGAGCAGGGCGAGGGCTCACGTCTGGGCTGAGCCGGGGAGCCGGATCCGTCCCCGGCGCGCGGCGGCCGGCCGGCCGGGACGCCGCGGCTCCCCAGCCGCCGCCGCGAGCCTTGCCGGGCTGGCCGGCCGTGGAGGCTTTGGGTCCGAGCGCTCCGCGCAGCCGTCCAGGCAAACATCTGCCGGCCGATGGCTCCGCTGGGAGCAGGGAGGCAACGGAAAAGTGCGGCCTCCGCAAGAGGAGAGGTTAGTTATTCCCTCACCCCTGGACGCTGCCCAGCCCCACGGCTGCGTCTCCTCTCCTCCGCGGTGCTGATGCTCTCCCCGGCGTCGCCGCATCCTTCCCGCCCGGCGCGAGCCCCCGAACCGGGACCCTCGCGGGCAGCTAGCCCGGGGGAGCCGCCGGCCCCGCGCGCCGCAGCACTCACCTTCGTGCCACGTGGATGACACCAGCCGGGTGAGGAAGACCAGGAGGACGGGGGCCGCCTCCTGCGCCATGCCGGGGGGCAGCGGGCCGGGGGGCAGCCCAGCCTGCCGGGCGCCGCCGCTCCGGGGCCCGGAGGCAGCCGAGGGCCCGCTGCAAGTGCCGGGACGGGCTTTAAGCAGGAGCAGCCCCGCTGTCGCCTCGTCGCCGCTCGGACGTGCTGCGCTGCTGCTTGGCTGCGCTGCCCGGGCTGAGCAAACCTCCTTTCCCCCTCCGCTGCCTATCCCAAACATTCAAAAGGCATGAGTCAGGCCCTTCGAAACGATGCGATTCTCAAAAAAAAAAAATAAATTGCAGGATTGCTTCTTTTTTAATATACCTTCTGCTTTCTCGTGTGGCTTTAAGAGCTTGTCGGATTTTTCTTTGCAACCAGGAAAGCCAGACRCCTCTTTTCAAGCAAGAAACCGTAGAAGAGCCTCTCCCGCCCCTGCCAGACTCCTGGAATGGGAGCTCYGGAGACGGGAGCCTGAGGACAAAACCACAGCGATCAGGACCCCTTTTTTTCCACCAGTCAAGGGCTTGCGTACRCAGCACTAGCCCTGGCTGAAATGAGAAAGGAGAAACCTTGCCACAAACTCTGCAGCTGGAAACGAGTCCCAAGCCAAACAGTTCCAGCCTGGGCCCCTTTTCCAGCTGAAATCCAGCCCCTGTCAGGCAGAGGTAATAAACTCCATTTATTAGCATCCCCGAGYCCCGTTCTCCACCGCGCGGCGCCTTACGGAGTAAGTACAAGAGGAGCTGGATCCGTCCAGCAGTCTGTGTGCAGAGTACGGGACTGCGCAAGGCGGAGGGAAGCGGGATCCAAGCACGGCGCGAGCAGGTACAGCCGGGCGAGGAGCGGCGCCCGCCTGAGCGCGCCAATTCCGCAGAGGCCGGGCTGGGTAAACACGCGAATTAATGACACAGCTGTCCGCRGCGAGCGGGGCCTGCCGCTTCCAGGCCTCCTCGTGGGGTTTGTTTGCTGTCTGGGCGCCGGCGGGGAGCACGCAGCGGCCGGGGAGGACGCTCGGGACAAGGGGCAGGGCTGGGACGTGGGGCAGGATAAGGGGACGGGGGCAGCACAGGCTGGGACGTGGGGCAGGATGCGGGTGACATGGGGCAGGGCTGGGACA